>NC_133328.1:523133262-523310762 GCF_042186555.1 Aquarana catesbeiana | reverse complement strand
AGTGCCTAAAAACCTGGCACCTGGTGTAAACAGCTTTTGTTTGTATGTGGGGAATGATGGCCGAGCCTCACATCATTAATGGAGTGGATTTATGAAATTCTCTGCCATACATCTTGGAGGGTCTGAGTGTCTCAGAAGTAATGGACCTCTAGAGGTTCACCAATCTGAAAAGCTGCATCTAAAAATTGTAAAACAATTTCAGAATGTTTCTCAATGTAAATTTGAGTAGACTTTAAATAGTACAGTACATAATATCAAAAGAATCCAAGAATTTGGGGAGATCTCTGTGTGTAGGGGACAAGGCCAAAAACACACCATAATCTTCGGGTCCTCAGACGGCACTGCATTGAAAAAAGATGATCTACATCACTGCATGGGCTCAGGAATACTTCCAAAAAATCACTGTCTGAACACCACCTGCCATGCAAGAATGCAAGGTAAATCTCTATCATGGAAATCAGAGGCCATATCTGAACATCATCCAAAAATGCTGCTGTCTCTGGGCCAAAGCTCATTTAAAATGATCTGTTGCAAAGTGGAAAACATACGTGGTCAGACAAATCTAAATTTGACATTCTTTTTCGGCAACCATGGCCGCTGTGTCCTCCAGACTAACGGACCTTCTGGCTTGTTCTTGGCACTCCATTCAAAAGCCTGCATCTCTGATGGTTTGGGGGTGCATTAGTGCATATGGAATTGACAGCTAGCACAGCTGGAAAGGTACCATCAATGCTGAAAGATATATCCAGGTTTTAGAGCAGCATATGCTTCCATGCAGATGGCATCTTCTTCAGGAAAGGCCTTGCATATCTCAGCAGAACAATGCTGATCTATTACCACAACATAGCTTCATAGAACAGTCCGGGTTCTTAACTGGCCTTCTTGCGTTTCGGCCTTGTCCCTTGCACACAGATTTCTCCAGAATCTTTTGATCTTATATACTGTAGATGATAAATATATTTAAAGTCTTTATAATTTTATGTTGAACATTATTCCGAACCTTTGACAATTTTTAGATGTACCTTTTCACAGATTGATGGACCTCTAAAAAGCTTTCTTCTGAGACACTGACTCTCTAAGGTGTTTATACCCAATCATGTTACTACCCTATTACCAATTAACCTCTTTGTGCAAGTTGTGGGGACTTAACGCAGAGAAGCCACATTAATGCATACCAGAATGTAAACAGAGCTATGTCAAGAGCACACAGCCAGCGCTCCCGGCACAGTTACTGGCAGCTAACGGAAAGCTCCCGATCTCTACTTGTGATCAGGCGCTAACCAATCATGTGACCGCTGTAACTGCCAATCATAGTGGTCACATGATCAGAAACCCCACTCCACCTCCCGGGATCAGAAACCTCAGAGGCATCGGCGTTAAGAGGTTAACCTAATTCGTTGCAAAATGTTTTTACAGTGAGGGGAAAAAAGTATTTGATCTGCTGATTTTGTACGTTTGCCCACTGGCAAAGAAATGATCTATCATTTTAATGGTAGGTTTATTTTAACAGTGAGAGACAGAACAACAAAAATATCCAGAAAAACGCATTTCAAAAAAGTTATAAATTGATTTGCATTTTAATGAGTGAAAAATATCAAACAATAATATTTGATCCCCTATCACACAGCAAGATTTCTGGCTCCTAGATGTCTTTCATACAGGTAACCAGCTGAGATTAGGAGCACTCTCTTAAAGGGAGTGCTCCTAATCTCAGCTCGTTACCTGTATAAAAGACACCTGTCCACAGAAGCAAATCAGATTCCAATCTCTCCACCATGGCCAAGACCAAAGAGCTGTCCAAGTAGGTCAGGGACAAGACTGTAGACCCACACATGGCTGAAATGGGCTACAAGACCATCACCAAGCAGCTTAGTTAGAGGGTGACAACAGTTGGTGCGATTATTCGCAAATGGAAGAAACACAAAATAACCAATCTCCCTCGTTCTGGGGCTCCATGCAAGATTTCACCTCGTGGTGTTTCAGTGATCATGAGAACGGTGAGAAATTAGCTCAGAACTACACAGGAGAATCTTGTCAATGATCTTAAGGCAGCTGGGACCATATTCACTAAGAAAACAATTGGTAACACACTACGTCGTGAAGGACTAAAATCCTGCAGCACCCGCAAGGTCCCCCTGCGCAAGAAAGCACAAGTACAGGCCTGTCTGAAGTAGAGATGCACAATTAATGGTTAAAAAATTGTGATCTCGATTTAATCCCCCTGATGATCTCTATTGCAGAGTTTGCCGATTCTTTCATATAACAAGTGGAGAGACTTATCTGCTCACTCAGCTGTCAAAAGAAAACATCCGGGCATTCTGCCAAGTTTTTAACATGAAACATTGTAACTAACGCTTCCTTCTTAGAGCAAAGGGATAAACTTTTGCGTGTAAAGAAAAAATTCAGGCAGTCTGCCAAGTTTTTAACAACGTGTCAATGCAGGAAGTTTAACCACTTAAAGTCTAATGCTGCGTACACATGATCGGAAATTCGGTCAGCAAAAGACCGATGAGAGCTTTTGGTTCGAAAATGCGACCGTGTGTATGCTCCATCGGACTTTTACTAGCGGAATTCCGGCCAGCAAAAGATTGAGAGCAGGTTCCCAATTTTTCGGTCGGAAAAAGTTCCTATTCTAAAATGCGTTCGTCTGTATGCAATTCGGATGCGCAAAAAATCACACATGCTCGGAAACAATTTGACGCATGCTCAGAAGCATTGAACTGCATTTTCTCAGCTCGTTGTAGAGTTGTACGTCACCGCATTCTCGATGGTCGAAAGTTCAGAGAACTTTTGTGTGACCATGTGTATGCAAGGCAAGCTTGAGCGGAATTCCGTCAGAAAAACCATCCAAGTTTTTTCGGACGGAAATTCCGATCGTGTGTACGCTGCATTAATCTTTTTCTGACACTTCCTTCTTAAAATCAATATTTAAAATCAATATATAAGAAAAATGACTTGTCACCCCCAAACATTAAATATATTTTAGCAGAAACCCTAGGGCAGCCGTCACTAAATGGTGGCCTGCGGTCTGAACACGGAACGAGCAACTCTCCTGTCCGGACCGTCAAGCCGCCAGTGTACAGCGCCACATCCCCGCTGCTCGGCTCAGCAGTCATTGGTTGCTGGGGCCGTGGGCACCCTGCAACCAATGACCTTGTGTGTGCCCTGCCCCCCCCCCCCCCCCCGCTGCTTTCTTTCTCACATCTCCCGGCCAGAGCCGCGAGGCGTGACGTGCACACCCTCTGTTATCCAGTGAAAGTCGGGAGCCGCGGGGCAAGCCGTGACATCACGTGCACGCCCCCTGCTGTTATCGAGTGAGAGTCGGGAGCCACGGGGTATGATGTGCTATGTGTGCCTCTTCAGCAAAACTCCCGGCCCAGCTCTCGTCCCCTGCAGCTTGTTACCTACTGATCCCTGCCTGCCACAAGGTATGTGGGGTGGGGTGTTTACAGGGGCAATATGATGGGCACATTTAATGTAAGGTTCACTCTGATGGGCACAACAAAACGTGCCCATCAGAGTGCCCCTTAACATTAAATATGCCCATCAGTGTGCCCCCTTAACATTAAATAAGGGGCATTCTGATGGGCATATTTAATGTTAAGAGGGCACTCTGATGGGTATATTTAATGTTAGGGGGCACGCTGATGGGCATATTTAATAAGGGGCACGCTGATGGGCATATTTTGTTGTGCCCATCAGCGTGCCCCTTAACATAAAATGTCCTCTTCAGCGTGCCCCTTAACATTAAATACGCCCATCAGAGTGCCCTCTTAACATTAAATATGCCCATCAATGTGCCCCATAACATTAAATATGCCCATCAGAATGCCCCTTATTTTATGTTAATGGGCACTGATGGGCATATTTAATGTTAAGGAGCACAGTGATGGGCACATATTTTTTAAAGGGGCATGCTGATAGGCACATATTATGTTAAGGGGGCATGACTATGGGGACACCTGATGTATAGAGGCACTCTGATGGGAACACCTGAAGTAAAGGAGCACACTGATGGGGGCAATCTGATGGGAGCACCTGATGTAAAGAGGCACACTGATGGGAACACCTGATGTAAAGGGGCACTCTGATGGAAACACCTGATGTAAAGGAGCACACGATGTAAAGGGGCACGCTGATGGGAGAACCTGATGTAAAGAGGCACTCTGATGGGAACACCTGATGTAAAGGAGCACACTGATGGGGGCACTCTGATGGGAACACCTGATGTGATGGAGACACCTGATGTAAGGGGGCACATAATGTAAGGGGGCACTCCGATGGGGTCAAATAATGCAAGGGGGCACACTGATGGGAGACACCAGGTGTAAGGGGGCCTGCTGATGAAGAAACATGATGTAAGGGGGCACTCTGATGGGGACACCTGATGTAAGGGGCACTCTGATGGTGGCAACTGATTTATGGGGATGTGTGGAGGAAACCGTAAGAAAAGTGCCAGAGAGCGTGGCTTGCGCCAAAAAAAGGAAAGCAAACACAATTTTTCATGGCACAGACTTGTGATTCGGACCTCAGTCAAAATTTTTTTGAATTACTGGACCTCCTTCAATTTTAATTCACTACCCCTGCCTAAAGGAATAAAATGGCAATTGCTGCAATATTTTATGTCACACTGTATTTGCCCAGCGGTCTTTCAAACGCAATTTTGGGGAAAAAATACACTTCAATGAATAATAAAAAAAAAAAAAAAACGAAACAGTAAAGTTAGGCCCAATTTTTTTTGTTTTAATGTGAAAGATGATGTTACGCTGCGACAATCGTGAGAGAACCATGATCTATCTACTAAGCAAAAAAATCGTGATTCTCATTTTAGCCAGAATTGTGCAGCTCTAGTCTGAAGTATGCTAATGAACATCTGAATGATTCAGAGGAGAACTGGGTGAAACTGTTGTGGTCAGATAAGACCAAATTTGAGATCTTTGGTATTAACTCAACTCGCCGTGTTTAAAGGAGGAGGAATGCTGCCTATGACCCCCAAGAACACCATCCCCACCGTCAAACATGGAGGTGGAAACATTATGCTTTGGGGGTGTTTCTCTGCCAAGGGGACCGGACAACTTCACTTGTACTGTCAAATCTTGGGCGAGAACCTCCTTCCCTCAGCCAGGGCATTGAAAATGGGTCGTGGATGGATATTCCAGCATGACGATGACCCAAAACACACGGCCAAGTCAACAAAGAAGTGGCTCAAGAAGAAGCACATTAAGGTCCTGGAGTGGTCTAGCCAGTCTCCAGACCTTAATCAAATAGAAAATATGTGGAGGAAGCTGAAGGTTCAAGTTACCAAACAACAGCCTCGAAAACCCTACTGACTTAGAGAGGATCTGCAAAGAGGAGTGGGACAAAATCCCTCCCGAGATGTGTGCAAACCTGGTGGTCAACTACAAGAAACATCTGACGTCTGTAAATCAGCAGGGGATCAAATACTTTTTTCCCCCTCACTGTACAGCGCTTTGTTAGTACCACTTTGCCAACTTTTTGTTGCCTTGTCCCAACTTTGAGACATGTTGCTGTCAATTTCAAAATTACCTATTTTTTTTTCTTAACCACTTCAGCCCCGGAAGGATTACCCCCTTCCTGACCAGAGCGTTTTTTGCAATTCGGCACTGCGTCGCTTTAACTGACAAGTGCGCGGTCGTGCGACGTGGCTCCCAAACAAAATTGACGTCCTTTTTTCCGTACAAATAGAGCTTTATTTTGGTGGTATTTGATCACCTCTGCAATTTTTATTTTTTGCGCTATAAACAAAATGAGAGCAACAATTTTGAAAAAAAACACGCATTATTTTTTACATTTTGTTATAATAAATATTCCCCAAAAACATATAAAAAATAAACATTGTTTTTCCCCAGTTTAGGCCGATATGTATTCTTCTACATATTTTTGGTAACAAAAAAAAAAAAAAAAAAAATCGCAATAAGCATTTGATTGGTTTGCGCAAAAGTTATAGCGTTTACAAAATAGAGGATAGTTTTATGGCATTTTTAATAATAATTTTTTTTTTTTTTTTTTTCTTTACTAGTAATGGCGGCGATCAGCGATTTTTATTGTAACTGCAACATTATGGCGGACATGTCGGACATTTTTGGGACCATTGTCATTTATACAGCAATCAGTGCTATAAAAATGCACTGATTCCTGTGTAAAGGACACTGGCAGTAAAGATGTTAACCACTAGGGGGCAGAGAGGGGTTAAGTCAGTACTAGGGATGTGTTCTAACTGTAGGGGGATGGGCTGTGTGTGACATGTCACTGATCTCTGCTCCCGATGACAGGGAGCAGAGATCAGTGACGCTGTCACTAGGCAGAACGGGGAGATGCTGTTTACATCAGCATCTCCCCGTTCGTCCTCTCCGTGAGGCGATCGCGGGTATCCCCACGGAGTAGATAGATAGAGTCCGCGGGACCCGGGACCCAACTCACGAGGCTCGTGGCAGGTGCGCGCGGCGGCAAATTCAAAGTAACGTACAGGTAAGTTACTTTGCGCAGCTGTGCCATTCTGCCGATGTATATCTACAGGAGGCGGTTGGCAAGTGGTTAAAATGGTACATTTTCTCAGTTTAAAAACAGTTCATAGGTTTTCTACTGTGAATAAAATATGGGTTTATGAGGTTTGTAAATCATTGCATTTTTTTTTAATGTAGATTTTACACAGCGTCTCAACTTTTTTGTAATTGAGGTTATACTAGTGTATGGTTAGCTTAACAGTGAGCATACTGTTGAGGTGCTTCTTCTAAATATGTGAGGTGCCAAGAGTTGGCCATTTTCACCAGAGTCCTTATATAGCAGGTTAGCAATATAGGAATCTGAAGAGAAGATCTCACCAGCAACCCCGCCTTGCCAGCTCTCTGGACACAGATCAAAATGCCATTGAAGAGCCAAGAGAACCTGACAAGTTCTGCAGCATTGCTCCTCATCTCCCTCCTTCACGATAATCCCATACGCTTGTGCAACTTTAACGCAACTTTGGATGGGTGCAACTTGGATACTACTTTGGCTTTGACCGGGGATAATGGACCACTGTTGCAATGTATAACATTCAGGTACGACTTTCATGTAAATTCTGAGGGTTAAAGTGAAAGTTGGACCAAAGTAGTGCATGAACTACTTTGAAGTTGCTGCAACTTTAAGTCACACATATATGAATAGTTATCATTGGAAAACATGGGGAACAAATGTTTCATGCAACTTTGATGTCCAAGGTTGCATGGCAAGTTGCACAAGTGTGAACGAAGCCCAGAAGAACAAATGCCCATCTAAATACAACAAAATTTGGGATCGCTTGCTGCAAACTCTTGACACATGTGGGTGACCCTAGCTGACATCACTTCATACACTTAACACCACATCATGCCACATTTACTGTTTAAGGGCCAGATTCCTCCTAGACTGCTTTTTCTTGTACTGGTCGCTTGATGGGCCTCACCGCCCTATTAGTCATTCTTTGCTAATTGTCATATGTAGCTCCTCTTGAAAGAAAAGCTAAATTCAGGAATAGACCCCCATATATGTTGATGTATAATGGTTACTAGATATCTTTTGTAATGTCGCAATCTGTTTTGTTCTTACGCTTTTATGTATGCTATGAATTGTGTAATAACCTGTGCCTATACCTCAACAAAAAAAGTTTGACAATTAAAAAAGGACCCGGGAAGGATGCAAGAGGTGCTGTGCATTACAAACACTTCCCTACAGATGCTGTGCTAGGCACTATTGAGGACTTTATCAAAACTGGAGTAGTAACCAGCTATTAGCTTCAGCTTGTTAACTAAAGTGGGCCACACATTATACAATTTTCTTGTTCAATTTCCTTTAGATTTACATTCAACCATGTAGTACAAGGGTCTGCCTGATTGCATACAAATTGAAAGTGTTTAGGTTTGATCTCATATTCATATTATATGGTTTTGGCAAGTCTAAAGGAAAAATTTTCAAGAGAATTGTATAATGTATGTCCAGCCTTACACTCTGAAAATGAAGACAGAAGCCATGTACAGCTGCTCCAGTTTTAGCATATTTCCTCTCTTGCTCTATGTAAAAGCACTTTTTAAAAAAAAATTTTAACACATACTGGGGGGATTTCTTCTTAAATCTTGTGTTGGGACCAGTTCTTCATAGGAGTTAGAAGAAATCCACCCAGAGGAAATCACAGATATTATATATAAATCATTCCCCATTGAAGCTAAAGATAAAAAAAGTTTTCACTGGAGACAGACTTTCACACTCTCTCTCTATTCTTAAAGCGGAGCTCAGCCAAAAGGGGAAGCTCCGCTTGTTTTCTACCTGCTCCTGTCACTCGGAAGTTCAGTCCCTCCTCTTTCAAGTCGTCACCGGGCCTTCCACAAAACGCAGCGCTCTTCACGCATGCACAGTAGGGTTTCCCTTATAAGAAATGGCTGCGGCAGCACCCAAGAGCCAATTGAAAAGAATCAGCTGCATTGCATACATCGTGGGATCCCTAGACAGGTAAGTTTCCTAATATTAAAAGTCAGCAGCTATAGTATTTGTAGCTGCTGACTTAATTTTTGGTGGGTGGGCTGAAACGCTACTTTAAGGAAAAAAAAGTTTTAGCTAAAGTTATAAAGTCCTTGGGTAATGATTACATACACACATATATATATATATACACACATACACACACACACATATATACATACACACACACACACTAATATATATGTGTGTGTGTATATATATATATACACATATATATACATATATATATATATATATATATATATATATATAT
The DNA here is from genome assembly GCF_042186555.1 of Aquarana catesbeiana. Classification (NCBI taxonomy): domain Eukaryota; kingdom Metazoa; phylum Chordata; class Amphibia; order Anura; family Ranidae; genus Aquarana; species Aquarana catesbeiana. The sequence goes on along the minus strand of NC_133328.1, from coordinate 523,301,995 downwards.
ATATATATATATATATATATATATATATATATATATATATATATATATATATATATATATATATATATATATATATATACACACACACACATACATATACACACACACACACACGTTAAAACTTAGAAAACTGCCAGTTCTAGGAATACCTTCAGAAATATAATACTGCAGATAGAGAACATATGGCAGTTTTTTTTCCCCCCATTTTCATTCGCAGACCTACAATGAATTTCATGCAAAAGGTCTGCCAGCAGACAATCAGCCCCATAACATTCCCAGAAAACCACGCATATTTAGACATATATACAGCTGAAAAAAGAGCGGAGTTGAGAGCCACCTGCTGGTATATATTGAAAGCACCAGTATAAGCATTCGAACACAAAGATTTCTAAGCGTTGGTCCATTCCTTAAGGTGGTGAACCCCTTCACTGCGCCAAAGAATAGGATTGCTTTATTCAGCTCAGAAAAAGCAAAGCCATGGGAAGGCCATCATTCACCCACCAGATTTATCTGCACGTAGCCATATAAAAATTGTGTAATTCAAAACATCTAAAGCATTTACACCTTGCAAAAGAAAGGGCTGCCTGTGGATCATTTTTCTTCTGTGTATATGGAATGACCATTCATAGACAGTTGGATGAAATAAACACAAAAACAGTTCTGTGTGCATTAAAACAAAATATTTTTTTAGTTTGCTTATTAAAAGCTAAGCTCCGGGCAAAATTGTTTTATTCCCCCGTGCAGTGGGGCTGTGCCCCACTGCAAGGGAAATTTTTTTTTATCCTGGAGGTGGGCATTAATAAAAGACTGAAGCTAAATAGCCCCTAGGTTATGAGTAGCACTCCCCAAGAGGTGTCTTGGGAGACATGCGTGATTATCAACTGCCAAAGGTGCGGCTCACTTCAACTATTAGTGTCCGTTCACCCGTACGGATGGTGAGATGGTGGGGGGATGGGGTAGTAGCAACCCATTCCAGTCAACAGGTCCGCACCACAAAATGTCCTATAGTGGTGGTGCTGGCTTTTTAGAGTTAACAGGTGGTGAAGGGACACCTTCCAGACAACTGTGTGTATGAATACATAGAAGCCGTCTAAGGCCGGGTTCACACTGGTACGACACGACAGTACTACTTTGGATTCGACTTTCCCCTGCGACTTGAAGTCTGACATGCATCAGACTTCAATGAACAGGGTGATCCCTGACAATACCAGGCACTGTGTCTGGTATGAATCTTTAGGGGGAACTCCACACCAAAAAAAAAAAAAAAAATAAAAATAAATAAAACACCACAGCATGCGTTCCCCCTCCATTTTAAGGGAAACCCCCCTAAAATCCATACCAGCCCCCCACCCCCAAGCCCCTTTGTCCCCATGTTGATGAGGACAAGGACCTCTTCCTGACAACCCTGCCCGTTTGTTTTGGGGTCTGCAGGCAGGGGGCTTATCGGAAACTGGAAGCTCCTTTAACAAGAGGGCCCCCGGATCCCGGCCCCCTACCCTATGTGAATGAGTATGAAGTACATTGTACCCCTACCCATTCACCTGAAAAAAAGTGTCAATAATAAAACACAGCACACAGGGTGTTAAAGTAATTTATTAAGGCAGCTCCGGCGTCTCTTCCGACTTCTCCCCTCTCTGGGTCTTCTCCGCTGATATCTTCTAGCCCTCTCCGGTTCTTCTCTGCTCTCTCTCCGGTTCTCCTCCCCTATCTTCTCGCTCTTTTGCTGGGTCTTCTCCACTGTCTTCTCCATCTGTTGTTCTTCCGATGTTGACTCAATGCTCTCTCCCGCTCTGCCGGGTGCGTGGTGTGCCACTACTTATATTGGTATGGGGCAGTGTCACCAGAGGCCCGCCCCTTATGACATCACCGCCCATCATGCCATGGATGACATCACACGGTGATCCCGCCCCATGCCAATATAAGTAGTGGCACACTGCGCACCCGACATTAGAGCGGGAGAGCGCATCGAGTCAACATTGGAAGAAGAACTGGAGAGGGCTAGAAGACGTCAGCGGAGGGGGCTAGAAGACGTCAGCGGAGGGGGCTAGAAGACGTCAGCGGAGGGGGCTAGAAGACGTCAGCGGAGGGGGCTAGAAGACGTCAGCGGAGGGGGCTAGAAGACGTCAGCGGAGGGGGCTAGAAGACGTCAGCGGAGGGGGCTAGAAGACGTCAGCGGAGGGGGCTAGAAGACGTCAGCGGAGGGGGCTAGAAGACGTCAGCGGAGGGGGCTAGAAGACGTCAGCGGAGGGGGCTAGAAGACGTCAGCGGAGGGGGCTAGAAGACGTCAGCGGAGGGGGCTAGAAGACGTCAGCGGAGGGGGCTAGAAGACGTCAGCGGAGGGGGCAGAAGACGTCAGCGGAGGGGGCAGAAGACGTCAGCGGAGGAGGCAGAAGACGTCGCCAGAAGAGGGAGGGAAGTCGGAAGAGACCCCGGAGCTGCCTAATAAAATACTTTGAAAACCTGTGTACTGTGTTTTATTTTTGACACTTTTTTTTATGTGAACGGGTAGGGGTACAATGTACCCCATACTTATTCACATAGGGTCGGGGTCTGGGATCTGGGGGCCCCTTGTTAAAGATTCCGTTAAGGTCCCCGTCCGCAGACCCCGATAACCAATGGCCAGGGTTGTCGGGAAGAGGCCCTTGTCATCAACATGGCGACAAGGTGCTTTGGGGTGGGGGGGGCGCAGGGCCCCCCGCCCCAAAGCACCCACCCCCCCCATGTTAAGAGCATGCGGCCTGGTATGGTTCAGGAGGGGGGGGGGGGGGGGCGCTCATCCCCAACCCCTTTTCTGACCTGTCAGGCTGTGTGCTCAGATAAGGGTCGGGTATAGAATATGGGGGGGGCCACCAATGCAGTTTTTTCGGTGTGGGGGTTCCTCTGAAAATCCATACCAGACCGAAGGGCCTGGTATGCTCTTGGAGGGGGAACTCATGCCGTTTTTTTATTTTGCGTGGAGTTCCCCTTCAAGATCCTCAGAGCACAAGTCGCATGCCAAAGTCCAGTCAGTTAAGCCAGTGATCCAACTTCAGTGATAATCAATGGGCTGAAGTAGGATCAAAGTTGGACCAAAGTAGTGCATGGAGCATTTCCAAAGTCGGACTGACTTGTGTCGGACCAGTTAAGACGGCTCCCATAAGGAAACATTGATTTTCACATGTCATGCGACATGAGCTCCCAATGTCGTACCAGTGTGAACGCGGCCAAAACGGTAGTTCCTTCAAAACCGCTAATTATATGCATGAGGACTGTTTTCCTAGCCAGAAATGTGCAATTCAGTTTAACGCCTAAATGCACCTTAAAAGGATAAACACAAAAGTAAGCACAAGAGACATTACTTACCTTCAATGCAATTTGTTCCTGTGTCTTCTAGTTCAGTCGAAATCTTCTATCCCCCAATGCACCCCTCACCCCCACCGCAATCTTCCAGCAGAGGTTACTAGAACCGAGGAGGCGTTCACAATTCCAGCCCTTTCCACACAGCTCCACCATTCATAGAAGCGGTTACTACCACTGCTTCTATGAATAAAACCGGATCCATGAATGGAGGACAGGTGGGTGATTGAAAGATTTGCCCCCTCCATTCAGAGGTTCTATCTCATTTATGAAAGTTGTAATAAGAACCTGTGTGAATGGAAGAGCTGGGCAGAAAGGGTGGGCATAGCTGGCCACTCTTGATGAGAGCCCGTTCTACAATGCGCATTACCTCTACCGCACCAAAGGGCAGCAGAGCAGGAAGTTTCCTACTTCACAAAAGACAGAGGCTCAAAAGGACATCACACTGAAGGTAAAGCCAGCCATAGATGGTTTAAATCTCGGCTGGTTCAGCAGGAAACAGCTGAGTTTAGGACCATCTATGGGCAAGTTGATTGTACCCAAGTCGACCCATCGATCGAGCTGGTACAACCACCATGTCGGATCTCTAGCATGCAAACATTGCCAGCAGCTATAGCTGCTATCGATAATCATTGTGTTCTCCCTGCAGGGACGGCTCCCTGCACTGGCAGAAAACAATAGCTTCACGGGAGGGATTCCCCCATTAACATTGAATTTGTTAATGGGATAATCTAGTGATTTTCTTTCTTGCAACAACGGGTTGCAAGAAAATTGCATAATCTATGGCCGGCTTAAATAAATTAACCTTATGTTAATGTTGTATTGTTTTTTCTGTAGTTAAATGTAAGCTTTTACCAATCTTTCATAATACACAACTTTGCCAGAACCAGGTTGGTGAAACTTATGCTGTTATCACAGTTGAATCATTGTCCTGCAAGCAAATAGGAAGCTGAAATAGTAAATAATATTGTCACCTGCTTATCTGTAGCGAGTAGTGAGCCACAGACATGTGAATCACAAGACTGCTGAACAGAATTACAAATCCATTAGCAAGTAACAGTTCAAATGGTTTTCAACCTTGTATTTAGTCATTAGACTGACTGGTGGCTATAAACCACTTTTGTGTCGTGTACTTTATAGAGGTCAATAAACTGTTCTTAGTTGTTGGACATGTCTCTGTGGTTGCAAAGTTTGTGATTCAGAGGGTAGAGAAAAACTAACATTGACTGGTTCTTTTATAGTCATTTATCTTGGACTTGTTTTGATAGCTGATAGGTCCCCATGATGCAATTTGTTCAGAAATGTTCTTGAACAAAAGTTTTCAACTGCATTTAAAGCCATGTGATATTTAAAGCTGAACTCCTGAAAAAAAAAAAAAAAATTTATTTCCCCATGCAGTGGGGCTGTGCTTTTTTTTTTCTTCTAGGGGATTGTAGGGTGAAGATATACTTACCTTATCCTCTGAGCACAAGACCAGTCCCTGCCGCTCCTACCCCCACACTCTAGCAGTTTTTTGAATGGACTGTTCCTGACATCACCACGCCCATAGATCGACACGCAATGTGAGGACGGCAGCAACAGACCACCGCTGGACATGGGGAGCGTGGTTTTCTGGGAGATCAAAGAATCAGGTATGTATAGCTTTTCCCTGCGCCCCTGGACGAAAAGAGCAGTTAACCCATGCAGTGCAGGCACAGTCCCGCTGCATGGGAAAAACATTTTTCTCCCAGAGCTCTTCTTTAAAATGTACACATTTGGACTCCAAATATTACTTATGAAGGCAATAATATGCACAAAAAATAAATTAGAATGCTTCTGCAATCTAGACTCTTGACTTTATCTGTTTATAACTTGGTAAACTATGTAGAGTTTATTTTTCTTTTTAGAAAAAATAAAATAATCGCTATACATACCTTTTCTGAAGCCGCTCTGGCCTGGTCCTGCACTGAGCTGTCAGCTACGGCTTCGCAGTTGCAGAGGAGGCAGCCAACAATGTAAGCCTCATAGTAACTCTATGGGTGACGTCACTTTCCAGGCATTTCACAACCATTGTCAGCTGTCTCCTGCAGACGGCGGCTTCAAAAAAGGTATGTATAGCAATTTCTTTTTTACAGGGCTAGATAGGTAAGTCTTTAATTGTTGATGCCAGTAGATTTACAGATTTTAGTTTTATGGTGAACTTCATCTTTAAGAACAATTATGTATAGATCAGTGACATTTAATGCCACTGGCTAAAGTTTGGGACATCTGCTAACAGCATTTATGTTGAGAATGGCGTGTTAAACAGCTCAATATGTGGTCCCAAAATAAAAGGAATTCTGGGAGCACACAGCCACATAATGTAGTCAAAAAGCCCAAACTGATCAGCCACTTACCCTACGCATGGCTTCCTCCTCTTCTTGACGCTTCTCATAATGTGCAAAGTCATCAAAGATAGAGGTTGTATGCTTGAAAGTTGCAATAATTTTAAGAACTTGCTTGGCTTTTTCTAGGGGTACCTCTTGAGTGTCCCTTGAGTTGGTAACAGGCTTATTATCGTTGTTTTCCAAACGAATGTGTCGCAGTTGGTTATTGGGAACGTCTTTCACAAAGACCCATTTCACTTCAAACTTTCCCTTCCATTTGTCTTGGGACCAAACTCCAGCATATGCATTGTAGTCCACTACAGACTTCATTTCTGCAACTCCACAAAAATGTCCACTTCCATTTACACTGAAGAGTAAATAAAGTGGGCCTTTCCCATTCAAAGATCGATAAGCAGCATCCAAACGCTTATTGCCATGTTCAGTACTGCACCAAATTGAGTACTTGATAGAACGGTGAATGTCATCCTCAGAGTAGCTTTTGATTATAAACACTCGCCCGTTTTTAAGACTCCAGTCAAAGTCTTTGGGATTATAGTTGTTTATGGCCTTCAGTTTCTCCAGTACAGGGTGAACCTCAACACCAGAAGGTGAGGAGCTAACAGGCACAACACCTAAGCTAAAGTTCTCATTCCCAGAGACATTGTTCTGATTGAAGCCCACTCCCCTGTTCCTAGGTGCCACCCAGCGGTTTTGAAGCTGTTGCTGCACCTGATGTGTTGGGGCCTGCTGCTGAGGTCCTTGTTGCTGCTGTGGTTGTTGCTGTAGCTGCTGTTGAGGCAGTTGGTTTTGCACCATTGGTAGAGGTTGAGTTAATGGCTGAGGCTGTTGAATTACAGGCTGAGGTGGCATAACTGGTTGAGCTAGTGGGGCCTTTACAACAGCCCCCTTATCATCCCAAGTTCCAATATTAATGTTGTGTTTTATAGGCGGGGGAGGAACTGCAGTACTACCAACACCCACATTACCCTTAGGTTTTAGTTTAGGCTGAGGTTTCGCTGGTTTTCGAGCAATGGCAGCCCATGAGGTTGGCTTCGGTGCTGAACTGCTAACTGGGGGCACACTGTTTGCAGCTATACTAGTCATCCCTGCACTAGTCAATGCTGACCCAACTGTTTTTGTCACAGCAGCTGTCATGTCGCCACCGATTTTCAGTCCGGTCATTCCTTGCTCAATGCTGTTAATGCCCGGAACTTTGCTCAGAGTATCGCTGCCAAAACCAGCTTGTCCATCAGCAATGGCTCTACCAAGGGAACTAGGAGGATATCCATAGCTGCTGCTATATGCAGAACTTTGTGTTGATTGTCCCTGAGATCCACTTGTCCCCCATGTGGAGAAATCTGCATTCCCAGGAAAAAAATTAAACCCATGCTGGCTTAGGAAAGGAGGAGTGTTCCCCAAAGCTCCAGGCTGACTAAACACTCCATCCGGTATGTAGTGGTGTTCTCCATTGCTCATCTGTCCATACAAGTACGGCATTGGTGGGTCTCCAGCAGTTGACCATGCTGCCTCACCAAGGGAATAAGGAAATCCAATGGATGGAGCATAATAACTAGGCATGTATGGGTCTGACATTGGTGGATAGCTATTACTCTGCAACAGAAAACAAAAGGTAGGTCTAAATTTATTGGACAAAATTAAGGCATGTGTGTAAAACAGTAAATAGCCACAAACAATCACCAAAACCTATTAAATATTACTTGAAAGAGCTTAGACAGTTTTGATCATATAAAAACATAAAAATAAAAAAAATAAAAAAAGTTTTAAAACAAAATCACGCCTTGTTTAGCAGGATATCCCGGTATGCCTGGACTCAAGTGATCTCCATTAGAGAGAATTTAAAGGGGCCTGGAAACTAAACACTGATTGCCAATCGAATCCCAATCATACCAGTATCATGTGTTGATTTTGAAATGCTACAAAAGTAAAATATTCATTAAGGCCCCTTTCACACAGGCTTTCTGATCAGGTCCACCTGTCAGTTTTTCAGGCGAACCCGATCAGGTGCTCCATTCACCCCTATGGGGCAGTGGATGTCAGCGGTGACATGTCTGCGGACACCAGCAGCTATCCAATCTGATTCTGTCTGCCAAATCCTTACAATTGGTGGCCCTATTTTCCATGCATCTGGCGGATCGGATGAAAACGGAAAGGCGGTCCATTTTCATCCGACTTCCCCATAGAGGAGAGCGGGACTCTGACAGGTACGTCTCAGTATAGTGAGCAGAGACGGACCTGTCATCTGCCTGCTCAGCAGATTGATCCTCGCTGAGCAGGCGGAGTCCGTCAAATGGACAAGCCTGTGTGAAAGGAGCCTTAATTTCTAGAACAGTGGTCTCCAAACTGCGGGCCTTTACTCTTTATCCAGCCCTTGGGGTACCTTTCCTCCCACTGATATAAGACACTATTCCTCCAACTGACACCAAATAATGGGGCACTATATTCCTCCCCAACAACACCAAAATGGGGCACTATATTCCTCCCCACCAACACCAAATAATGGGGCACTATATTCCTCATTGACACCAATAATGGGGCACAAAAAAAAAAAAAGAAAACAAAAAAAGGCAAATCCACTGTGAACTTCGAACTGCAGTCCCTGTATATCCGAGGGGGACATCTTGCACATGATTAGATGATAAACATCGGCACAGCTTCCCCTCAAATCTACAGCGACTTCACACTTGTAGTGCACAGTGGATTTGCCTTAAATAAACCCCTGTGCATTATTTTAAGTCACATGCTCAGTCTAAATTCCCTAGGTTTGTAACAGGTTTAATACCTACAAAAGTTGAAGTTACAAAAAGTAGGTATTTCAGGCTTGCATGTCCACAGTACTCTGTATACAAAAAGAGGTTGCTTTTTGAAGTTATGTCCACAGTACAAGCAGGTGGTACAGGTTTTCTTTATACATTAGCAGTTCAGGGAGGAAACTGAAGATCTATGTGATCACACAGACGTCAGAAGAGTGAATATACTGAATAACTTTAGAAATCCTTACATTGTTCATTAACATAAGTCTCAGGCCAGACACTTCGAAAAAAGGGAGCTCTGCTATGTTGTTTTATATATTATAAATTGTACCGCATGTTACTGGTAGTTTTAATGGCAATGTACAGGAAAGACTCAGCATATGTTTTTCTAATACTGTTAATTTATTGTCAACCAAAAAAGTTGGTAACATGACATGCAAACTGAAAAGATTATACCAAGGCTTGTTTGAGCATAACTACTTTATTAAACCAACATAGCGCATTATAGATTTTACAGAATTAAAAAATGGGTGCTTTCTATGCTGACTTAATTTTGAGGGTGCAGGTACCAGGGCTTTGATTCATAGATACTCTGTAGAAAAACACAGTTGTACCTGTAAAGAAGACAGTAAATACCTCTCTACTGGACAATGCTTTGATTAAAAGAAATTACTGACACGTCTGTTCAGAAACCAACACTCCATGAGTGTCAATCTACTGTGGGCCTCCCCCCCCCTCCAGTGGTTCCTCCTAACCCATCTTTAAGTCACTACAGAGTCTTGTAATAATGCAGGGTTTGGTAGGAAGAACCATTGAGTGCAGTGTGGGAGGTGGGGGACAGAAGATTGACACTCCTGGAAGTGTTGATTTCTGAGCAGACTATAGACAGCAATTCCTACAGTTGAAAAAGTCATTTAGTGGCAGGAGCTTTATCTATTCTTGTTTACAGGCACATCTGTTATTTAAAGCAGAACTGAAGTTCCGCTGTACCAAATGGCAAGCAGGCAGGCTTTTATTGCATGAGAGACCTGCAATGTATCTTCTGCACTAAACTTCCCCCATCTGCTCGCTGTCTTCTCTGGTGCTGTAAACAGAGCTGAGCATACGCAGCTCAGCTTACAGCTCCGGGCCGGTCTTCGAGTTCCAGACTGATTGCCTACGGCACAGGAGTGATGTGATCCCGCACCAGCCAATGCAGATGGCTGAAAGCCAGCACAGAGATGCTTTCAAGGGACCATTGGAAAAGTAGGTTTAACCCCCTTTAGTTCTGCTTTAAAGCTTACTTTCAGCGACAACCACTTTATCTTTCCTCAATTACTAAGTGAATCATTAACTTGGAGCAAGAATGTGCATCTCAGGCATCCAGAGACCAAGTCAGTTACAATGTAGTACAGACAGGATAGGAGAGAAAGGCAGCTTTCACATTTCCATGCTAACAGATTCTAGATTTGCTAAAACATGGCAAGTCCTGCACACATCAGAGCAGTCCCCCTCAACTCCTGGCAAGGGTTGAACCAGCTTCCAGCAGTCAAGGAAGGCCCAGCATTGTGTGATCAAGGTTAAATTATGTTTTGCATTATTTCAGAGCCTTGTAGGACCCTTTATCAGGTTAAAGTAAGATGTGTGGTAGGAATATCTCTCAATTATTTAATAGAACTGCCATGCACTGGGAGAATGAAAAGATTGTCAATCATTATGCTAAAGGCATATAAGTTCCTACTGACCGATTCAATTATTAAAACGATTATTACTGGTTTCAATTAAAAGGGATGAGCAAATATGTCTTGCAAACTAGTGATCCATAAAATGTAGTTTTCACATCAGCACTCCTCAATGTACGTTTTTCAATTCAGCTTTAGAGAGTGATATAAGCCCAAAATCAAACATATTGCAACTTGACAATTATTAGATGCGATTGCTGCATTCATTTTCTTTTTTAGGTCTTATTTATTTTCATCTGGTGATCCAGCCAGAAAGTCTGTTTTTCCACTGTCAGAGGTGCTTACAATGATCAGCTTTTATTTATATAAAACCTTTATCTCAAAAAAATAAAAATGTTGCTGTAACTGCAGTGTGAGCTAGAGTCTGGCTTTTATCTGCTAGTACATCTAAGGACTAATGCACACTGCATCTCAAAGAAGCGGCTCCCACAGGCTTTTAAGCTCTAATTTTTTTCTGCCTTTAAACTTCCCTCCATGTTAGCCAATCTGTCCATGCACACCATGTCTTTTTCAGGAGTTTACAGGCACATGAGTTCACAGGCAGAAACAAAAAACCCACCAAACTCTGTTTTTTGAGGAGGAGCTTTTGAGCAGAAAACAACCTAAATGCATGAAAACGAGCAAAAAAGCTCAAACACACACGAAGAAAAAGGAAAAACGAGCTGAGGGGAGGGTTTGTGAAAAAAAAAAATGCTTATGCTCCAAAAAGCTCAATTAAAAAAAAAAAAAAAAAAAAACGTGCAAAAGAGCACAAAAAGCACAAGCTTCTTCAAGCTTTTAGGCAGAGAAATAAAAGCTCAAATGCCTGTAAAAGCAGCTCAAAGAAGCTGTTCCTACAGGCTTTTGAGCTCACATTTTTTTCTCCCCCCCACAGACACACACACACCAAACCAAAAAGTGCAAAGGAGCTAAGGGGAGGGTTTGTGTGGGAAAAAAAAAAAAAAAAAAAAAAAAAACACAACACACACTTATGCTCACAAAATAGTAAAAAAAAGCTCAAGCTTCAAGCTTTTAGGCAGAGAAATAAAATCTCAAATGCAAAAGCAGCTGTTTTTGAGCTGCAGTGTGCATGAGTCCTAAAGCTGCGTATACTCACCAGCGGGTTGAAAGAAAAAAAGCCAGATTACTGTACCAACAGAAGCATTGTTGGTGTGGCGATCTTCCCTGCTGTTGAATTCTCACCCTCCCCACTGCAAGTGCTGATCGAATGCTGGTTTGCCAGCATAACCTTTCAACAGAAGCCGGTCTAACGACAGACACCAAGAGTCGTCCGGTACCTGCTGTCAGGGCTTTATGCTCCCTTCTCCCCAAATTAACAATGCAACTGTCTACTGTGCCCCCATGCTCCTTTATCCAAAGTTGCGTCGCACTAATACAGGTGGCATGTTACTAGTCAGATCACCAGGTGATAACAGAGGGAAAAACAAAGGGAAGAATAATACAATGACCACATCTAATGATTGGCAAGCTGCAATATATTAGATTTTAGATTCAATACTGCTTTAAAGAGGCTCTTCAGGAAAGGAAAGCAAAATACTTAGAAGGTTAATCAGAGATTTACAGGTCTCACCAAAAGGAAAGCACTAACTCTGAGCCCTTTTGGAAAACAGTCATGCTAAGCCAGGGTACCAAAGGTGGTTCCAGGATTAAAAATGTACTACCCTAATAACTGGTTTGTCTCGCACCTTTGATCTGAGGAATGGAATTAGCCTAGATAAAGCCCGGGTTGCTCCCATACTCTTAAACATTAATAAGCTGGAGGCTGTAAGTCACTAACAGCAACAAATCGAAGGCGTTCAACTTCACAAGTTGCGATTTTAACCAACCTGATTTGTCTGGCTAGTTAGATATGGCTCAAAGTCATCATCGTTTACTGCATCTTTCTGATGCATTGAACCGTTCTGCACTGCAACTGAAAACCAAAAGAAAAAAAAAAAAAAAGAAAAATAGGAAAAAAGTTAGAATCAAAGCAGCATACAGTGTTCATTTATACACATCTATAATTCAATAGGAGGCGAGCATAACAGTAACAAATGTGTTACTTCTTAGGAGAAACCTTTTAGCAGGATCATCAAACCTGACAGTCTGTTTTTACAATACCTGAACTTGTGAATGTGCTAATGGACACCTTCACAGATAGGCATACTGTACAAGCTGAATTAAACCAGTCACAATGTATGATTGCAGTAAACATCTCTTTATACATTTTTAGTTCAGCCTATCAATTTAACAAGTCTAGTCTGTAAATGTAAACTTAGCAAAAACGAACTTGCTCAGTACACAAACTGCATAATGGGAGAAAAAAAGTTTTTTTCCCAAATGAGTTAAGTGCTCATGGCTAGAACCTTCAGGGCCTCGATGCAAGAAAACTTAAAGGGCCCCCCCACCATGGCTAAACACCAGGGCCTGATCACGACCTTTGTGACCCTGGTAGTTCCCCCACTGGTGTCAGTCAGTCTTTTTTTTTTTTATTTTATTTATGACCATTATTTTATATATTTTTACAATTTTATTTATTTTTTAAATTTAGGAGCCCTGTTGAGGGGTTTGGTGAGATATTAGGGGTCTAAACAGACCTCTGATGTTTCACCTTTATGACCGAGAAAGGAGATTGAGGACACAGCCCCCAGTCTCCATCTCTGCTGCACAGAATGAATGGACAGGAATAGCTCTGTACAGATCTTCCAGTTCATTTGAAGTAGAGCTGCGCGATTCATTTTCTAATCTTTGTCAAGATATTTTCCCCCTCGAGATCTTGACAAAGCATTTTCCCGAGTCTTTTTATGCAGAGAAATCACTGCTGAAGCCGATAAAAAATAAAAAATTTTAGCAGAGACTCTGGAAAATAAAATGGTGGTTGCAATATTTTATGTCACACTGTATTTGCTCAGCTGTCTTTTAAATGCAATTTTTCTGGGGAAAAAAATACACTTTAGTGAATTAAAAAAAAAAAAAAAAAAAACTAAGCAGTAAAGTTAGCACAATTTTTTATATAATATGAAAGACGATGTTACGCCGTGAGACTCTTGAGAGAATCGTGATCTTTATTCCAAGCAAAAAAAATTGTGATTCTCATTTTGGCCAGAATCGTGCAGCTCTAATTTGAAGCATAGTAAACAGTTTATTATACCTCAGTTATAAATGATCAGAGTCAGTGTTCGATACGGATCACTGACTAATCATAAAGACAAGGAAAGGGCCCTTTCTCCGCCCTCCATCCTGACACATCCCCTATAGCAGTTGGCAGGAGATGGGAGGGGGAAGCTGGCAGGGGATGAGGGAACAAGGGAGTACACAGGGGCCTGGGGGCAGCAGGAAGTTGATAGGAAAGGCAGTGGGGTGGCATATAGAGGAACTGATTTCCTCAGTTTTCCTCCTGCAGCCACTGAAAAGCGGCAGGGAGGAAAATGGAGGGGATTGGTTGCTTTATATGCCACTTCTACTTCCCCTCCTCTATACGCTGCAATTTTGACCCCTGTACATACACCCCTGTCCTTTCCATACTGGAACAAATTCTCTCCACTCCCCTAATCCTCTGCAGCACAAATTATCTTACCACCCCCCCAATGTTTCTGAGTGGACACCCAGGGCACTTTCCCCGCATCACCTAAAGGATGCCAGGGGTGCAGGCACTGCAATTGCCCCCTATGAGGCAGGCCGCATCTCTTTAATTGGGGGGGGGGGGTAAGAGCATACACGTGCTGGGGGTGCTTTGGGAAGGGACAGGACTTACAAGGTGTGGTGTCAAATCCGTGTGGCTACACCCCCTAGCACCCTGTCCTCTCACCACCCACTTATCACTCCTCCAGGTATATTTTCATATTACCTCCCCCTTCCCCAGTTACTATTGTCCCCCACTAAATACAGCAAAACACACAGATCTCAGCAGTGCTGCTCTTCCAGTTCTATATTCCTCCTGTCTGTGTACAGGAGAACATCGGAACCCAGGAGGAGGGGTCAGCTTCAGTGAGGTGTGCAGAAAGTCGGCGGGGAGATATGACAGCTGCCTCAGAGGGGGCGATCATGGCATGTGGGACACCAGTCACAACTACGACCCTGGTAGTTCCACCACTGGTTCATGGCACAGGAATTAACCAACTTTGTATAATTTAAAATTAAACCCTTAGAGTATGAAATGTAACTTCCAACTCTAATGACACTGACAGGACATGAAGTTTTAGCTAGCTAAAGATGATCAGGACCAGGAATATATGCTTGTATAATGCTTTCAAAGTAGTTTCCATTTATTTTTACCCCTTGTTTACAAAGGTACGCTTATAATAAATATGCTGGTATTCAAGGAGTTTAAATGCTTCCTGCCAAGCCTATTGTCATATGATATCCTCCCAGGATGAGACCTGCTGTGGCATGATCTGCTGCCCACTGTGTCCACCAGACAGCAGATGACAAATCATTGTACCGGGCCTCTGCTAATCACAGCGAACACATGACAGTTGTACACAATGAATGGCTTTATCATTCATAGTCATTGTGTACTATTGTGTTGATCTCTGTGATTGGCCAGTGTGATCACATGGTACAAACATGGCCAATCACTGTGCATCTGTACCATTTGATACCTGTGGCCATTTTTAGCAAAAACTTTAAAAAAAAAAAAAACCCAGTGGTGATTAAATGCCGCCAAATAAAAGCTCGGTCTATAAAAAAATATAAAAAATTATAAAAATGTCATTTAAGTACAGTTTTGCCTGAGTGAGTAATTGTCAAAGTGTAACAGCACTGAAATATGAAAATTGGTGGTGGAGAAAGTGCCCGGTATAAAAGTGGTTAACAAACTGGCAACATTTTGAGACGCATTCAGTTTTGAGGCTTGACATTTGGTATTTATTTACTCAACACTATTTACCCTTTGTTTATTTTGTACGGCAAAAAAAAAAAAAAAAAAAAAAAAATGGGGATTAAGGTGGTGTTAGACCCAAAACTAAAAATCTAATATATTGCAGCTTACCAATCATTAGATGTGGTGACTGCATTTTAATATATATATATATATATATATATATATATATATATATATATATATATATATATATATATATATATATATATATATATATATATATATATATATATATATTTTTTTTTTTTTAGGCTTTTTCCCCTCTGTTTTTATCTGGTGATCCAGCCAGTAACACACCTCATGTATTAGAGTGCCCACCACTGTAGATGAAGTAGCATAGGGGCACTGCAGACAGCAGCATTGTCAAGTCTGGGGGGAGGGGAGTGTTAGATGGGCTAGCAGATTTAGATACACTAGCAAATTGAAGCCAAACTTCAGCTCACACTGCAGTTACACAAGCAATTACAACAAAATTTTTTTTTCTTTTGGGATAAAGGTTTTACATTAATAAATAAAATTTGATCATTGTAAGCACCCCTGTCAACAGTACATAATTTGTTGCAACACTCTTAACTGATACATTTGCAGGAGAGCTTGTTCTGTTGAAAAAAAACGGGCTTACTGGCCAGATCACCAGGTGGAAATAAAGCCTAAGAAAACAAATGTAGCCATTACATGTAAGAATTGGTAAGCCGCAATATAATAAATGTTTGTTTTTGGGGTTTAATACTGCTTTAAATTGTGTTTAATAAAGTTAATTTGAGTGTTTTTTCCCTGAAAATATAGATATGACAAAGAGTTGCACAAATATTGTGCAACATAAATTGTAACTACTTATTCTACGGTGTCTCTGCAATCAGAAAATATATAATTTTCTGTGGGTTTGAAGTTGTTTTATAGCCAACACTGCAATTTCTAACACGTATGCGAAAAATTGCTCCAGATGGGAACTGGTTAGGGGTCAAGTCACAATGACTATTGCATTGGTGATTAAAATACTGTTCATTTGTAATTGACCACAACTTTCTATCGGGTGTCTATTGAGGAGAGCAGCAGAGGTTAAAACACATAATGAAATAAATTAAATTTAAAGGCTTTCCATAGTTGATTTCATGCAAAAGGAATAAAGACCTTCCCCACTACCCTAACCTAAAAAGGTCCTAGCTAGAATTAGGTTTGAAGTAATTTTTTTTTTTTTTTTTTTTTTTAGAGGCTCTCCTCACTTCGCAACCAGGTTTCGTTCCAATGACCAGGCCGTTAAACAAATTGGTCGTTAAACGAGGAGCCTCAAGTAATCAAGATTTTAAGCATTCTTAAAGTGTGACGCCCTCTACAAGCACATGCTTGTATACAAGAAACATACCTGCTGAAGGATAATGGATTCTGTATATACACACACGCTTAACTTTCCAAAAGGTCCTTGTCTACAAACCCCACTACTTCACTGCTCTTGGACCACTTTAAAGGGATTGCAAAGCTTTGTTTTTTTATTTTTTTTTAAACAACATACATATCATACTTACCTCCACTGTGCTGTTTGTTTTGCACAGAGTGGCCCCGAACAGCCTCTTCTGGGGTCCCTCAGAGGCGCTCCTGGCTCCTCCCCGCATCGAGTGTCCACGTTGGAGAAGCTTTCTCCTGTGGTGCTAACCCATGCGAGCGGGCTCCCGAGTCCTGCATCGAGTGTCCATTCACAGAATGCAGGACTCGGCCCCGCCCAGCGCCACGTCATTGGATTTGATTGACAGCAGCGGGAGCTAATGGTTGCACTGCTATCAATCTAACCAATCAGGACACGAGACACCAACCAGAGCTGGTGTGCTCATTGCCGGCCAGCGAAGGATCGGGTTCAGGTAAGTAAAACGGGGGCTCGGGGCGGGGGCTGCAGCACCATAGGAGGTTTTTCATCTTAATGCATAGAATGCATTAAGGTGAAAAACCTTGAGGGTTTACAACCCCTTTAAATTAGAACTATGGGCAAAACTTTTTTTTCCCCCCATTTTGGATAGAACAAGGAAGGGTTATAACCGTCAGATTTTTTTTTTTACGCCATCTCGGTCCCATTTCACTTCCTGTCCTAAAGCCAAACAGGAAGTGAGATGAAATTTCTGCACATTAAAAGAAATTTCTTGGGGACCCCCAAGTCACCAGAACTAGTTTCCCCATTGGAAGTTCTCCCATCTATTACTTTTTTGGGGACAAGCCAAAATGTGGGTTTTTCTTTTACTTTCAATGATAATGGTAAACATGGCAAATGGAGAGGGTGAATCTCCTTAATATTGGGGGGGGGGGGGGCTCAGACAGCAATAAAAACTGAGAGGGGCTCTCTAATCACTTTCCACTCCGTCCAAAACAAAAACAAAAAAAAGTTTTGCCGTTAGTTATACTTAGTGTTTGGTTGGTCTGGTTGAATCCATGTGTCCCCTGCTGCATGAAATGGTTCCTTCCACCAGTGGTATGTCCTGTAGTGACTGAACAGAGAATGCAGCATGTGGTGGGAGAACAGGTTTTCCATACACCTGGAAGTGTGGAATACTTGAAATGCCACAGCTACCCTGGCTACCCAAAAAGCAGGTAGATTTCCTTTTTTTTTTTTTAAATCAGGTATACTATTGAATACACAGGATCTCTTACAAATATTAACCATTTTAGCCACAAAGTGATTTTTAAAGTTTTTATTGGTTCAGTCTCACATTGTGCAAATAATCGTAAAGAACCACTGGGTAGCACTGCAAAAACAGGAAGCAGGGCCTACCTAGCCTAGGCAAACATGGCTGCCTCTGTGTAGAAATACATTTTTGAACTTTGCAAATGTCTGCATGGAACCAGGTTTCTTTGTAGAGTGTCAAATGTCAGATAATTCACTTGTACCTACTTTACATAACAGTGTTCTTAGAAAAATGTTGGTCACTGAAGCAGTTTTGGCATATTATCCTATTGAACTATGGCTTACACCACCTACATTTGTCTTATTCATTTTGTACTGAGTAAATATTGTTTACTATTGCGACACATGGGAACTTGAATCAGCAAGACCTTGTGAAAACAAAGGCCTGCAGCTGGGAACACTCATAGGACAAAGAAAACTATTTCCCCATAGCTGCAACACAAGAACACCATGTATCTGGGAGATTCTGAACAATTTGGTGAAGAAATGTCCATTAGAAAGTCTAAGATAATCAGTATTTCTCTTGTCAGGAAAGCAAGATAAAAAGGTGATAAGCAGGATAATCACCCATTCCTTCTATGCAGTACAGGAAACCAAGAATACAAGCATAGTAAAAGGGGTATGTAAACATAGGGCAGGTAAAACAAACTACTTCAAACTACTATAGACTTTAAAGTGGTTTTAAACCTCAGACATTAAATATGAACAAAGCATATCCCTCCATAGGGTGCACTTGTATCAATTATGAGCACTAAGAAGTGTCATTTCTGTCTGCTGCTTCATTCCTCTGCTATGAGCATGAATCACCGACAAGTTTTTCTGACAGCAAGAGAAAAAAAGGTGACAGGGGAGGGACCTCCAGCTGATTGACAGCCTCTGCTCTGTTCCTGTGTGCTGTGTAAAGGGAGGCGTGGCTCTTCCCTCCAATCAGCTCTCAGAGCTCTCCTTACTGAGCTCTGCAGAGTGACTTCTGCCACCTTTTTTTTCTGTCAGCTCAGACAAGCTTTAAAAATTCTGGACTTTGAACAGATGTAGAGAAAAGAGGGCTGCAGATAAACAGGTACAGCGTATGTAGGAGGATCTTTCATCTCTGTGTATCACTTGAGGCCTGTCCCTTCATCGGGTATATTGTAAGGGTTTACAACCACATATCAATGTAAAGCTGATGAGTGTAACATAAGTAATGCAGCCAATGTTTTTTGTGTTTAATGAACCTTGGTTCTTTGTGCCTCACTGTTTCCTCTTTCAAGTCTTTGGGTATGCTGACCCACTGAAAACAATGCACTCCCTACATGGCAAATATGCAATCTTAAAGTGATTGTAAAGCTATTTTTTTTTAAGTAACAAACAGGTTATACTTACCTGCTCTGTGGAATGGGTTTGCAGAGAGCAGCCCAGATTCTCTTCTCCTGGGCCACCTTAGGGAGCTACTTCTTATGATGGCACATGTGCAGGCTCGATCTCGAGCACACGCAAAGCAGCTCGGTCCTGCCCCCTGCCACTAGATTTGACAGCAGCATGAGCCATTAGTTCCCTCTGCTCTCGCCGAGCCCAGTCAGGAAAGGGAGAGAGTATCGCCACTGCTCTCTAGCAGTGCTGGATTGAGATCGGGCTCAAGTAAGCATTTTGGAGGCTGAAAATGGAAGTGTTTTTTTTTTTTGCAGAGAACCACTTTAACCACTTGCTTACTGGGCACTTAAACCCCCCTCCTATCCAGACTAATTTTCAGCGCTGACGCACTTTGAATGACAATTGCGCGGTCATACAACACTGTACCCAAATGAAATTTTTATCATTTTTTTCCCCACAAATAGAGCTTTCTTTTGAAGGTATTTGATCACCTCTGCGGTTTTTATTTTTTGTTAAAAAAATGTAAAAAGCCTGAATTTAAAAAAAAAAATAAATAAATAAATAATTTTTTTAATATTTTGTTATAAAAAATTAAAACAGGCAATTTTTCTCCTTCATTGATGTACGCCGATGAGGCGGCACTGATAGGCGGCAGTGATGGGCACTGATGGGTGCCAATAATGGGCACTGATCTGTTACACTGATAGGTGGCACTGTTAGCTGGCAAAGATGAGGCAGATGTGCCTCGTCCACTTCGGGACCTTTGTCCCTCTCATCTGAGCCGGTGATTGGCTTTTTTTCTACTTACGCTATCAGCGCGAGTAGAAAAAAAAAAAAACAAAAAAACGATTACCAATCTTTTGTTTACATCATGTGATCAGCTGTCATTGGCTGACAGCTGATCACATGGTAAGGGGCCGGGACCGGTCCCTTACTCGGATCGGTGATCAGCTGAGTCTCAGTGACTCGGTGATCACAGCGCACTCGGCGCGCACAGGGGAGGCCATCATATGACAGCCTCCCGTGAATTCAGGTCCGCGCTGTGGCCGTCATTCGGCCATAGCGCGGATGCCAAGTGGTTAAAGGGGAACTAAAATCCTGCAACAGAAATCTTTAGGCATTAAAGGGGTTGTAAAGTCAAAAGGTTTTTTATTTTAATGCATATGCATTAAGATAAAAAACATTCTGTGTGTAGCAACCTCCTCAGCCCAACTAAAACTTACCTGAACCCCATCCCTGTCCAATCAGGAGGGGCTCTCAAAGTCTGTTAGCCAATCAGGAGAGAGGGGAGTGGGGCTGAATCACAGCTCCATGTCTGAATGGACATACGGAGCTGCAGCTTGGCTCGGGTTCCCCCATAGCAAGCTGCTTGCTGTGGGGGCACTCAAAGGGGGTGGGCCAGGAGAACGAAAGAGGGACCCGAGAAGAAGAGGATCTGGGCTGCTCTGTGCAAATCCACTGCACAGAGCAGGCAAGTATAACATGTTTGTTATTAAGTGAGCCATAATGTGCAAATATGCTTTGTCGAGCGCCCATCCACACCAATTAGCCCTTCTATCCTGGGCTCCATCTGCACAGTCGTGTCATTCAGTCACAGGAATTTGGGCCCCCCTGCCCCAAAGCACCAACCCCCCCCCCCTCATTGAGAGCATGTGGCCTGGTGCGGTTCAGGAGGGTGGGGGCGATCGCTCATCCCCAACCTCCTTCCTGACCTGCTGGGCTGCGTGCTCGGAAAAGGGTCTGGTATGGATTCGGGGGGGGGGGTTGGGGGGGACACGCCGTTTTTTAGCCATGGAGGTTCCCCTTAAAATCCATACCAGACCAAAGGGCCTGGTATGCTCTTGGAGGGGGAACCCATGTCTTTTTTTTTTATTTGGCATGGAGTTCCCCTTCAAGATCAGAGCACAAGTCACATGCCAAAGTCGGATCAGTTAAGACCGCGATCCGACTTCAGTGATATTCAATGGGCTGAAGTAGAATCAAAGCCGGACCAAAAGTAGTGTAGGGAGCATTTTCAAAGTCGGACCGACTTGTGTCGGACCAGTTAAGATGGCTCCCATAGGGAAACATTGATTTTCACACGTCATGCGTCATGAGCACCCAATGTCGGAGCGTTTGTCGTACCAGTGTGAACCCGGCCTCAACTAGATGCTGGCTGGAGTAATGACCTCAGTCTTCTGCAGTTCCTTCATTGTTCAAATCAAGAGACTGGAGGCAGGTGTCACCACAGTATTCCTTAATTGTAACAGGCGAAACAGTTTCACCTCTCTTGCAGTGTAAATCTCAGGACCTAAGCCTGGTACACCCCACTTACAGCTCTGGTCGGAGCCACTGTACTAACAATGTTAGTACAGCGATTCCACCCCCCCGCCCCCCCAAAAGAACACTCCGATTAGCGCTCTCAGGAAACAGCCAGCTTCTGTAGGACTGGCTGCCATACACACGGGTTGAATGTCGGACGATTTATATTAAACTGGTGATGTCGCCCAACATTCAGCCCGTGTGTACTAGGCTTTAGGCAGGCCATACACGGAGTGAATTTCTGTGGTTGCAGGAAAGAAATCTGCTCGATTCCCCCATCACCACAGACAAGAGTTCATGCAGGAATCCTTCCTGCTGGGCCATGGTCTTCTCCCGGCGGGGAGAAGACAGTGATTATTGATAGCGGCTATTTTAGCAGCTAGCGATAATCATGTGTAAAGTCCATCAGGCTTGTTGTACCCAAATTGATCAACTTGGTACATTCAGACTGCCCATTAATGGTTCGACTCTTGGCCAGTTCCTGCTGAACTGTATATACCCAGCCTTAATGGACAGAAATGCAAATACTTCGGAAAGTAAAAGCATTTCTTTATATATATATATATATATATATATATATATATATATATATATAATCAAATTAGATAAGTGAGACTACTGTGTTTACTACTTTGTTTCCCTGTAACAGAGCTTCAATGTGGCCTGTCAGCCTGAACAGAAAAGCATGACTTTTATCAAACTAGGCACAGCGCGTGATTACATTTTGGGGTTTCCGGCTTTATTTCCTTCTTGACATCTCTATGCAAAGTCTGCAAGGCGGGACAGGAGTGAAAAGCTATGGCTATTGAACCTTCCCTGGAGTGAACGTGGGAGTTGGAGTCTTAAAAGGAACCAGCGTCAAAAGGATCACCTGGATATTTTTGGAACATCTAGAACGAAGCCAAGATTAATTGAGCACCACCCCAACACTAAAACCATAAAACTGGCCACAGGATAAAACAGAGGACCACATCAAAGACCCCTGAGGGCCACAATTTGAGCACCACTGCTCTAACCTGATAACAAACCTCAGAACGGCTCAACAAAAGTCAATTAAAAAAACAAAACAAAAAAAAACACTGAGCCTGGTGGAAAATTATCGTCCAAACAGCCACTATATCCTATCAGATGCCCCTACTGTTTGGTTATTCAGGCAGCTGCAGTACCGAAAGTGGAGATTCCTCCATCAATCCTGTTTAGCGTTGATGGGGTAATCAACTGATTTTCTCTCGTTCAGCCCATGTATGAATACCCCAAGTCAAAAAGTCTCCAGTGAGATTCAAAATGGATCACACACACACTACGCAATGCCATCCAAGGTATTTTTATTGTAAAAACATGTGCAACCGTCCATAAGGAAAATGTCACTACATTCTACAGATCATTATTCCGGCTCTGATGAGCTAAAAACCCTTTATCCTGGGAGGAAAGTAATGAAGGTAGATGTAAAGTATACAGGCGTATTCTTTGACTTGTACGGAAGTGTGATGATCAACATATTAGATGCTGATGTATACAGTATAATGTATGCTGCTGACATTTATAACACTTATGAAAATAATGTGCGTTCAGCTTAGTGGTTCTCTTACTCGGGCAGGAAAAGCACCCATTGTTTTGGATGTGGAACGCACACTATTTAGGTGAATATGCTGATTTTTTTTTTATCCATCTGTCATTGCTTTACCTTTGGAGCTCCCTAGATCAGTACTAGCACTTTGAAGTTCCTTGAGGGACACCAATTCTTGCTGCTCCTGCACTTACCACCAGTTTTCTATCAGAGAATTCAACACTGAAGTAAATGCAGTTGAAACAAAGTTCTGACTGTAGGCATTGAAAAAAGTTCTTATCTGAAGGAACTTCATAGGTCTGACCTAAACAGCAGATCAGCAAAGGCAAGGATATCATTTTACATGCATTCAGTCCTCATCACCCTCCAAAAGATCCCAATAGTTGGAGTTTGAAATTACATTTTAAAACATTTATCAATCTCAAAACATTTTTGCTTTAGAAGGGCGCCAGAAGGTTGAATTACAAGTGAATGTTTTGGATTCCTCAATGGTGAGTTCCCTGCAACAGTTTGGGTCTCCATTCCAACCCACAGGACTTTAATATGCTCCTGCACAATATACCCAATTGCTTACGATACATTAGAGTACACATATACCCAGTGAAGTGAACAGCCTCAGATGATAAACAGAGATGAAACAAATCTCCCTACATAAGTTTTACATGTATATTTGCTGTCTTCAGCTGAATATATGTTTAGAAAGCGCACATTGTGTTACAGATTTTTCTCTTCCTGTTCAGCACAGGAGTGGATTCTTGGCATACAGCCAAGACAGCTGATTGGAGGAAAGGAACACACCCCCACTCCTCATAGGCAAGGGAAGAAAGAAATGTGCAGAGCTATGCTCTGACAAGTCAAGATGTCTGCAAATCTATTTATAGCAACCTCCCATGACACAAATTTCAGGCTGCTTTTATCTCCTATGCTGGAGAGCTTGTCTGACTTTATCCCACTGATAACAGAGCTAGGGACAGAAGAAAGCCACTCTCAGTGGTTTGGAGAGAGATAAGATAATGCTACAGATATATGTGCACAGCTCAAATTTCATAAATCGGGTTTACATCCACTTTAAAAAGTAGGGGTGTAAAACTAAATTTCATCATGGGCCACGTCAGCATTATGGCTTCTTTCAAAGGGCTGGTTGTATCTGAAAGACTATATAAATCTATTCAGGGAATTTTCACCCAGAAAATTGCTGCAGAAGCTCAGGCACGCCCGCCCCCAAACACCACCCCTGCACTGAACAACATAGAATAGTGGGCATGGGAGGATTTTAAAAGGGCAATAAATACCAGGAGAGTGTTGTGTGTTCAGGGGTGCGCTATGGGCATAGTGCAGAGTTCATGGGGTGGGCTGTGTACAGAGTGCACTACACACAGCGTTTAGGGGTGTGCAGGGTTCAGCTCCCTTTCATAGGCTGTCCACATCTCACTTGCACCCCTTCTGGGCTTTGACCTCTGTACCACGCTTCCCCATTCCCCACTTCTGCACAAATCTCCATCCGCAGCCCTCAGACCTGTCAGAGGTTTAACTCATGAAAGCTGGCACAGAGAGGTATGCTACGGAAGACCCGTCTCAGCCTGCACCTCAGGGCTCTTTGATGTCCCCCTTGCATCCCTCAATGCATTGTTCTGTCTAACCAATAGGGAGGATCGGACTAGAGAAGTTTAAATTTGTATCTGATATACCTGCTTTTTCCAAGTGAAATAAATCTATGACAGGTTTAATCGAACCATTTCAGTAAACTCAATCCCAATGAAAAGTAATAAAATGAGGCCAAGATAAATCACTAAAGTTTTTTTCCCCACATGTCAAAAATACTGGAGTATAAAAAAACATAAATAAAAGAAGGGCAGACGTACCTTTGTTTCCCTGTCCTTTAGGTCTCTGCAACAACGTAGAAAAAGAAAGAAAAAGGTCACTGGAATTAAATACATAGAGAATTCTTTAGAAGTTAGAACAATCAATCCTACACTTACAAGCATCTTCAATATAATATTGTGATAACCCTGTTTTTAGGGCACAAAGTCTATAGCACAATTTAATCACATTATAGATCACAAAACACACAAATATGTTAAAAGAATAAAATAAAAATTGAAATGCAGTTATGACCGGGAAGTTCCAGCCCTAGAAGAACAAATTTAAAGTTAAACTAAACCTAAAACTCTTATACAAAAATACTTACATTATTCCAAAAACCCAAATAAAATTAGTTTTATTTTAGCATGGCCTAGAAAAATAATAACTTCCTGGCACTACAATTTTTACATTAAAAAAACATGAGAAATTTTATATTCAATACACTGGGGGCTATGAAAAATTCTTAAAGTGGAACTCCAAGGGAAAAAATATATTTTTTTTTTATTGTCATTGGGATGTCTGCTACATCCAGATGTTGAAGGAGGAGTATGGGATTGGAAAAAAAAAAAACTAACATACATATACTCATGCAGATGGCTGCAGCTGCCCCCCATCAGCTCTAATCACATGACCGCTCAGTTCTCAGTCTTCACTGTCAGTCACCGGCTCTCTGCTTTGCCCCTCCAGTGCTTACTGGAGTGCTGGGCAGTGAAGGGATGGGAGTAGCTGGCTGAGGCTCCCAGTGACACACTGAGGCTGCGCCAGCTACCGGTCAGGTATCTGGATGGATCCCAACATTATTGTCAAGATCCCTGCAGAGCCTGCACATGCAGGCAGAAATAAGTGCACTCCTGTGACCAGAAAATTGAAGTATGGCCAAAAAAAGCTTTGGCCATGCTTCTCTTAATTATATTCTGCCAGATACTAGCATCAGCTGTAGGCTTTGGCTGCTCAGACTTATAGTTCTGGGTCTTGTACAGTGATGATAGTGAGTCACTTGCTCTACACCTTGACCACTAGGCCTCGTTTAGACTAACAGTTGGAGGGCAGCGAAAATGTGCAGTTGACGTGCAGCTGTTACTAAACACAGTAATTTGAAAAAAAAAAACGTTATCCGTCCCCCACAGTGCCACAGCTTATAAATCTTTTTACATTAAAATACTGCCACTATATACCTTTTTGGATGATCTGTATACCACATTTACATGGTAAATTGCCCAGTTTCTCCAGTGCTGAGAGTTCAGGTAGGGGATTTCCACTACAGCCCGTATACACGCCCACATGTGTTGATGTCAATATCACATGACCTGTCTATTTCTGAGAACAAGCAAATGTTCTCTCCAGCATAAAAGACAACTGAGCATGTGCAGGTCGGCTACCCTGCCTGTGTTAGCTGGCTTTCCCAAGATAGACAGTGCAGGAAGTGGAGGATCGGTGCATACAGGATAAAACAGCCTTTTTACACAATGCAGAGGATTAACCCCTTAAGTTTCGCAGTGAGTAACAAGCATGGTATGCTGCATATACAGACCGATTTTACTGTTGTGGTTTTAGTAACACTTTAAGCTGTAATAGGCAGCAGACAGGGATGTTTTCATGTCGCAGCCGTGATGCTTTGTGGCTGAGTTGACAAGAGATGTCGCTCAACAAGCGGCAAGTCCACCGAATGCTACACATGCACGTCAATAGGGAAGCCGCACAAATGCTCCACAACCGACGATTGCAACCCAATTGTCGGCACAATCGGGGTTAAAACAGGTAGTGAGGAAACATCTCTTTCTCACCGCCTGTCAGCCTCTGAATCGCAATCCTAACGCAGGTCTGGCTTCAGAGTCAAGGGAGATTTAGACGCATGTCCAGGGCCCATTTCACACGGCCGGTCTGTTGCGGTTTCCGGATTCCTGCTGCAAGAATGACCAGGTTATGCAATCGGCATCGGCCACACAGCCCATTTAAAGTAATGGTGGGCTGAAAGCATCTGCTGCTGATCGCACGTAGCCACACACAAAGTGATTAGCTACGGTTCTGAGACAGATGTCCAAGCCTGGACGCAGTTCTAATCACATAACCTGGTCATTCCTGCAGCAGGAATCTGTAGATTCTTGCAGCAGGAATCTGGAAGCCACAACAAACCGGCCGTGTGAAAGGAGCCTAAATTTACCATTAACAAAATATCCTGTATTCTTTTCACTGAAAACAAGGTGTTCTGCAAACAGATGGAATAAGATCCCATGGCCCCTCCTCACCTATAATACATTCGAAGCATTTCACATATCTTCTCTGGACCGATCACAATTATATAAGTACTTTTTTCCTGGAGCACCATGTTAAAAATTCAAACATATACATAGAAAAAAATTATTTTTTTTTTTTTTTCAACCTTAACTATACAGTATATGCACAGATAATCGTTGTAACGAGCATTACTGTTTGTGAGTCAGTTAATACCTTAGTCTGTATGTGGTGCCTGGGGGGAAAAAAGTAGTGAATGAGTTAGGTTTTTACTGCCATCTCCAGCTTCATTAGAAAAATCTATCAAAAATCAAATTAATATTTTAGTAGATTAATATCTGTAATTGGGATCTAATAGGGGTTATACTCATTTCCCACTCTTTCCAAAACTAAAAAGAAAAACCCTTTTTGCTGAACATGCACTTTTAATCTCAATGCCCGCCATGTTTTTCTTTATTTTTTTTGGCTTGACAGTGTGAATGGTTAAAAACTCAGGCACATAGGGTTTTGCCAGAATAAATGTGAGGAGAGTCTCCCCAATGTGACAAACTTCTAACCTTTCCTTAAAATGTTACCAAACCCACAACAGTAAAATCTGTCTGTATATGCGGCATACCATGCTTGTTATACTCACTGTGGAAATTAAGGGGTCAACCCTCTGCATTGTGTAAAAAGGCTGTTTTATCCTCCTATGCACAGTCCTCCCCCCTCCTGCACTATCTTGGGAAAGCCAGCTAACACAGGCAGAGTAGCCAACCTGCACATGCTCAGTTGTGTCTTATGCTGGAGAGAATAATTACTTGTTGATCAGAGCTAGCCAGGTCACATGATATTGGACATCACACATGTGGGCGTGTTTACAGGCTGAAGTAGAAATCTCCTTCCTGTACTCTCAGCACTGGAGAAGCTATGCAGTTTATCACTGATCAAGATTTATCACAAGAGCAACTGTCATCTCTGTCCTGCAGTGGCTCCTCCTCTGACCCGCTGTTGACTCACCGACAGTCCCATTCACTTTAATGGACGGCCGGTGATGCGGCAGTGACACAGCAAGGTGAGGGATGTGGCGTCACCAGGTGAGTGGATGCCCGCTAACAGGCACTGCCATGATGGATCTGAAATCACAGGTGCTCTTTAAATGTAAGCACTTATTCTTGCTGTTAGTTAGAATCTTTAATATTTGCAAACAAAATGAAGGTTTCCCATTTAGAAAAATAAGCTGTCAGTTTAGTAAAACAGCGATATCAGAACCAATTACAGTTTGTAGTGTACATAGATTTGCAAAACATAAAGGGGTTATAAAGGAATATTCCTGAACTTTGTTTTATCTCATGGTTACTGTGAAACTGTGTGAATGTATCAATGCAGTGCATGTTATCTCAGCTTGCAGAGCTTGGATTCTTTGAATGAGTTTACCAAAAAATTTAAATATTGCAGAATATACAGCCCCATGCTACATAACTAAACTCCATTTCATGCTGAATAAACTAAATTATTAATGCATCCTAAATAGAAAACTCTTTAGATTTTGATTTTTACACCAAAAGCATTTTATTAAAATAAATTTGATAAAAATCCCCCAAAAATAAAAAATCTATTTAAATAATTTTTTTTTTTTTTTTTAAATCATTTATATCCACCCTGACTGACCATGGTATGCAGATCAGCCAAAAATGTATATAGTGGCAATATTTCAATGTAAAAAGATGATTTATAAGCTGTGGGCACTGTGGGGGGCAGATAAACTATTTTCATATTACTGGGTTTAGTAACACTTTAAGAAAAGTAGGTTTTAGTGGGGTGAGCGTCTGTTGGAAATATTTTTCTTCATTTCACACTACAGGAATATAGGAACTACAATCAGAAAAGAGCTAAACTTACAACAATAAACACCCGATAATGACTCATTTTTCCCCAATCTTTCAAAAATTAAACAATAGCTTAAGTTGGGTTTTAGCTGTTGTAATAGGCAAACCTTATCCATAAGAAGTTCTGCCTATTCTTGAAGGGCGCTGCCAATCCTAATATGGTTCAACACTTGGACAGTGAATAGATCTAATAATGAAAGCAAGAAATTAATTCTAGAGTACTTTGCAAACCCTTTTAAGTCCCACCAACAGCTCATGCAGACAGTAAAACCACATTGCCAAGACACCAATTAACCCCCCCCCCACCCCACCGACCCTACATCTGAGATGACCTTCAAACATGCACTGCTGGTGGGTCTTCGGGATGGGCATAGCTTTAGGGCTCATTCACACCAGCAGATGCTTATACAGTGCCAGATGATGTGTGCTGTAAAGGGAGCAATGCCAAGGCATTGTAAGGATGTACTGCAATATTTACTTTCACTTTTTTTCACCTTTATTACAATGTCACAAAAATGATATTTCTTCATCTTTATGCACCATGTTGTGTCACAATAAAAGCATTGTGCGTCACATCATTCTGTGCTGAAAAAAGAAGAGCATATCCTACTTTTTTCAGTACAAACCACTGCAGCACAATGGTGTGAACTCAAATGACTTATGGCAAACTGCCTTGTCTATGCATTAGGACTACACAGTCCAATGCATACAGTGTTAATGGGCCCTAAATGGTAATACATATATGTACGTGTATTTTAGGTGGCCATTTATGAAAGTGCAAATGTTGGTAGAATGTGAAATGTCTCTTCTGTGACAAGTGTAAAATCCCCAACACTTTGCTGCACCCAGGAAGCTGCAGGTGTTGCACACAGCTGACAATACAAATGAATAAGTGTACACAGCCAAACTTCTGCATAAGCATTTACCCGCATATGTACACAGCCTATTCTTCCCAAACACAAAAAGTTGCTCATTTAAGAAAATCCATCATACGCACTGGACACAGGGGCTAATGAGCATGTGCATGAGGTCTAATTCAAAAAGGCACAACTAGCCAACAACAGAAAGCAAGTTAGTCTAAAACCGGCCATAGATGGTTAAAATTTCAGCCAGTTCAGCAGGGACCGGCTGAGATTCAAACCCTATACAGGCAGGCTAAATGTACCTGTTGATCGATCAACCTCGGTACAACCAGTGTGTCAGGTTTTAAATGCGATTATTGCTAGTGGCGATTATAGCTGCTAGCAGTAATCACTGTGTTCTCCTGGCAGAGACAGTTCCCTCCTTCCCCCATGGTTGCCGGAAAATAAAGATTTTTGTAACTCCAAAACATCGGGCTGACTGCAGTTATCCAAAGCTGTTATTCTAGTATACTTTGATTAGGATTCTTACTCTGTGAAATCTGAGTAATTTGAGAATGAGTCTGGACACAATGATCCCATGTGGATAACAAAGCAATCTCCTTGGGAAGCAAAACACTGCTGACACTCAAAGACAAACACAGATTTAATGGAAATCAACAATGTAGAACATCTCAAGACTTTGTCAGGTCCATCTTCTGAAGGGTAGTCACCCCAAAGCACTCTGTATTAGCTGCTAAAAACAAATATACGCCAATGATCTATGACTGCTGTCACCTTTGGCTATACTGACCAAAGAAGGGTGCCATAGGCAGCTAAAGTATATCTAAAGCCCATTCTATTATTGTGGATAGAGAAGACAAAGCCATTTTTGTCTCATTAGGGAGATTTGCATTCTCTTCCTGCCCTGTGGACTCAACAGGAAATTGAAGATTTACATATAATTATTATATAATTATTTGACCCCCTGCAGATTTTGTAAGTTTGCCCACTTACAACGAAATGGTCTATCATTTTTATCCTGGGTGTATTTTAACTGATAGACAGAATATCAACCGAAAATCCTGAAAAAAAACATGATACAAATGTTATAAATTTAGTTGCAGTTCAGTGAGTAAAATAAGTATTTGATCCCCAAGCAAAACATGACTTAGTGGAGAAACCCTTGTTGGCAAGCACAGAGGTAAGAAGTTTCTTGTAGATGGTGACCAGGTTTGCACACATCTCACGAGGGATTTGGGTACACTCAGCTTTACAGACTCTCTAAATCTTTAAGGTTTCTTGGCTGACGCTTGGCAACTCAAAGTTTCAACTACTTTCATAAATGTTCTATGGGACTAAGGTCTGGAGACTGGCTAGGCCACTCCATGACCTTAATGTGCTTCTTGAGCCACTACTTTGTCTTGGCGGTATGTTTTGGGTCATTGTCATGCTGGAAGACCCATCCACAACCCATCTTCAGTGTTGTGGCTGAGTGACGAAGGTTCTCATCCAAGATTGTACAATACATGGTCCCCGTCCATTGGCCCCTCAATGCGGCAAAGTCGGCCTGTACATTTAGCAGAGAAACAGCCCCAAAACATAATGTTTCTATCTCCATGCTTGACTGTAGGGATGGTGTTCTTAGGGTCAGTCAGAATTTTTCTTCCTTCAAATCACATTGAGTCGAGTTAATGCCAAAGAGCTCAATTTTGGTTTTCTGACCACAGTACTTTCTCCCAATCCTTCTCTGAATCATTTAGATGTTCATTGGCAGACTTAAGCTGGGCCTGTACATGTATGTGCCTTCTTGAGGAAGGGGACTTTGCGGGGTGCTACAAGATTTTATTCCATGGCGGCGTATTGTGTTACCGATGATTTGTTTGGCGACGGTGGTCCCAATTGCCTGGAGATGATTTACAAGCTCCTTAAGTCTAGTTCTGGGCTAATCCCTCACTTTTCTCGTGATTATCCTTACCCCATGAGGCGAGATTTTGCATGAAGCTCCACACAGAGGGCAATTGATGGTTATTTTGCATTTCTTCCATTTGCGAATAATCATTCCAACAGTTGTTTCCTTCTCACCAAGCTTCTTGTCGATTGTCTTGTAGCCCATGCCAGCCATGAGAAGATCTACAATCTTGTCCCTGAGGTCTTCTGACAGCGCTTTGGTCTTGCCCATGATAGTGAGTTTTGAATGGAAAAAAGATTCTGTAGACAGATGTCTTTTATACACATAATGAGTTGTCCTTAGGAGCACCTTCTTAAAATTGACAGGATTAATCTGTGTACCACATGAGCACATACTGTAGACAGTCTGTGGGAGCCAGAATTATTATTGGTTGGTAGGGGATAAAATACTTATTTTACTCACTGAACTGTAACTAAATGTATAACATTTGTATTATGTGCTTTTTTTGGGGGGGGGGGGGGGGGGGATTTGTGGTTGATATTCTGTCATCATTTAAAATATACCTATGATAAACAATTATAGACCTTTCATTTCTTTGTAAGTGGGCAAACTTACAAAATTGGCAAGGGATCAAATACTTATTTTCCCCACTGTATTTACAATGTGATGAAAATGCCCTATAAACTGGCCATACACTGCTCACATTTTGGTTAATTTGAGCTGCAGATGCCCCCATAAGAATCACCTGGCTGGACAAAACTCCTCATTGATTTCTCCAATTCAGCCTGTGAGGCTATCAACAGATAGAAATCTAAAAGTGAATCGCTAGCTTTGGACAGTGGTTATGGCAACAAGTCCCCATTAAAAGATTTCACCTTAATTCCTGGTTTAGCTGCAAATCCAAATTTGGTGACGTGTGTGATCAGAGAGGGAATCTCCCTAACAGGGACATACAATAAAAACCCTGACAGTGGTTCTAACCCCCAGTACAGTATACAAAATATAAGTAGCCAACGCTCCTTAAAATAGAACAATAGGCAACCCCCCTAATTTGGATAGAGTAAGGGAGGGTTATTATAGTGGTTTGTTTATTTTTTGTCATCTGCATTCCATTGGGGAGATTTTTTTCCCTTCAATTCTTGTCTCATAGCCAAAACAAGAAGTGAGAGTAAATCCCTGCAAATTAAAGTGTTACTAAACACAGGACCCTGCATTCACTATATCTGGTCTCCCACAGTACATAGGACATGGAAATGCAATTATTTTAGTAAATATAAACTGCCAAATACCTTTTCTCATCGGCAGTACATAGCAGTCAAAAGTGTCCGATGTGTCTGTCATAATGTCGCAGTCACAATAAAAATCGCTGATTGCCGCCATTACTAGTAAAAAAATAAATAAATAAATAATAAAAATGCCATAAAACTATCCCCTATTTTGTAGACGCTATAACTTTTGCGCAAACCAAACGCTTATTGCGATTTTTTTTTACCAAAAATATGTGGAATACGTATCGGTCTAAACTGAGGAAAAAAAAAATGTTTTATATTTTTTGGGGATATTTATTATAGCAAAAAGTAAAAAAAAAAAAAAAAAATATTGCTTTTTTTTTCAAAATTGTTGCTCTTTTTTTGTTTATAGCGCAAAAAATAAAAACCGCAGGGGTGATCAAATACCACCAAAAGAAAGCTCTGTTTGTGGGGAAAAAAAGGACCTCAATTTTGTTTGGGAGCCAGAAAGCACAACCACGCAATTGTCAGTTAAAGCAACGCAGTGCGAATCGCAAAAAGTGCTCCAATCATGGATCTCTCTGTGAATGAGCCCCCTTTGGGTGAAACATGGGAGTAAGGCTTGGGCTGGGTGGACACTTGTGTTCTTGTCCTGGAATAATAAAGCTTTGTGAAAGCTGAGGTCATTGGAGTGCAGCCGATTTGTTTGTTCCCAATTTTTTGGTACCATTGGAGTGCAAGCATGAGGGAAGTAGAATGCTCTTTTTACACACAGGAAAGGAAATGATCAGTCAGGTTCTTCCCCCAAATGATGACAGGCACATCACACACTGACAGCTGCTGATGATTTCTCAGGACTTCACCTATATACTATCCAAGGGATGCTTCAGTCAGTGGCACCAACAACAAACACCAAACCAAGTTATACAACTGGCCCTAGAGGGTGAAACATCACTGCAATGGGCCTCAGAGCATGAATAAATTCAGAGGTAACCGTACAATCTGATTGAATATTCTCCTTTAGATCTGCCATCAATTATATAGTGCAAGGGTCTGCCTGACTGGATACAAGTTAAATTGATTGCTTTGTCCTTATATAGTTTTGTTATATATAAAGCTGACTGTAAAATCAGATTGTATAGTGTATGGCCAGGTGACAGTTCATCATACACATTGCAACCGGACTGTACAATCAATAGAGATACAAAAAACACAATCACTTCCAGCGCTAATAGGTCTTTCAAGGTGAGGAATAACAGATGTCAGATAAAATGATGGTGTGAAAGGTATATACGGTATCCCAGAACTAGGTGGATGCTGCCTTCCTCAGATGAGGTAATCTGAAAGGAACTACAAGACAGACAGAAATGCAACTGACAAAAGGCCATAAACACAGTGCATGGACATGCACAGAACACGGGGTACAGCTAACGCGTTTCAGGGGCGCACCCACCTTCCTCTAAGCCTAGCTCTGAGGAAGGGGGTGCGCCCTCGAAACGCGTTAGCACTACCCCATGTTCTGTGCACTGTGTTTAGGGCCTTTTGTCAGTTGCATTCTGTGGAGTACCCCCTTTTATACAAAAATGTTATTATTAAATTATCACTGGTAATGCACTAGGTGTGCACGCCTTCCATTTCTGGTTTTCTTGACTGTACAATCAACTTTAGATTTACTAAAAACCATGTAATAGGAAAACCTACCTAACTAATCCAATCATCTCTATCCAGCAGGCAGGTCTCTGGACATCATCACACCCGCTTACTTGAGCAGTGCTGCTCTTTCCATGCCTGTCCTTTGTATGATAGGGGTGACTTCCCCTTATGTAATAAAGGTACACTATGGAGCTCCTTTCTTATTCCCTATATATTGGATACTATTGAGCTCACCATTGTTGGATGACTGAAGTGAGGGAGATCTATTGAGGCTGCCAAGTTCAAATCCAGATGTTGGTAAAAGTGCAGTCAGCCCTCCTATAGTCTCCAGTAAGCTGTGTGTGTATATGAAGGTGGTGGAGCACTGAAGACAACACACAACTGGTTTTTATCCAGGGTTATATGGACTTATTATTCATCAGCAAATCACACTATTGTTACTAGATATATTTTTTTGTGTCTCATTAGTGCGATTTTGGTTGTGACTTGAGTCACACAGAATTGCATGACAATGGAAATCACATGGTTTCCCGTGATTCCTGTACACATGAATGAACTCAGGATGGAAGAATTTTGGTAAAGGTTCCTGTATTACTTTGGTGTGATTCCAGGACAATTTTGGTCCCATAGAATATACAAACCACATCCAAGGAGCACTGCATAAATCACACTGGAAAATCCGATTCCTATTGGATGGCAGCACTGTGAACTGAGCCTTATACATTCACTTTTATTCATAATATGCTCATTTCACTGTCATCACTTTTGACATCAGATTTAAAAGGGACAGCGCAACAGTTTTTGTATTTAGATTTTTTTTCTAGTATTCCAAAAATGAAGTGATTCACACTTATGCAGTATATATATACTTGCACTATGTAGTTGTTGGAGGATCTAAGGCCCCTTTCACACGATCGGACCGTTCAGGTCCGCCTGTCAGTTTTGACAGCGGACCTGAACGGGCGCTCCATGTTAGCCTATGGAGCGACGGATATCAGCGGAGACATGTCCGCTGTCCGTTTTCATGACATGCTGTCCGTCTTCATCCGATCCCTCCATAGGCAGCAGCGGCGCCTGACAAGCCCCTCCCCGCTCAGTGAGCAGAGACAGACCTGTCATCTGCCAGCTCAGCGGAGATCAACGGACTGATCTCCCGCTGAGCCGGCGGACCGAGGCGGACTCCGTGGAAACGGAGTCTGCCTCGTGTGAATGAGAGCTAAAGGTGATCGATCAATCAAGTGTTAAACGGGACGCTCTACCTAATCCAACCAATGTTTTCAATCAGGCAAGCTCTGGCATATGCTTGTTGGTAGATCTCACACTCACCATACATGTCATAATCTGACTTCAACTCAACTTCAGATTTATTAAAACTATGTCATTTAAAGGGTAAGTTCACCTTTACAGAAAAATCTGTAAGGTGAACTTACAGAGGACCCCCTCCTTGCCCCCCACCCAGAGCGGGGCCAACTCCCTTTCTGAGCCCTGCTATAGCCGGCGTCATGGGTCCAGGGCTTAGAAATCCCTGCAGCTTAACCTCTTGCCGACCAGCCACCGTCCTTATCCCGCAGCAGGTCGGCTCGTTCCTGCAAATCGCCGAAGCTGTACGTCGGTCCCTTCAACTAAAGCTGGCACGTACGCCCACTGCACGGCGGAGGAGCCGATGTGTGTGGCCCGCGGCCGCGATGTCCATTGGCCACCCGCAATCGCTCCACAGAAAGCCAGAACGGGGATCTGTCAATGTAAACAAACAGATCCCCATTCTGACAGGGAAGTAAAGAGCGATCGTCTGTTCCTAATGATCAGAAACAGCAATCTCTCTGTACTCCCGGTCAGTCCCCTCCCCCCAGTTAGAAACACCTCCCAGGGAACACATTTAACCCCATTCCCTGCCAGTGTCATTTATACAGTAAACAGTGTCTTTTTATAGCACTGATCGTTGTATAAAATGTCTCTGGTCCCAAAAAAAGTGTCAAAAGTGTCCGATCTGTCCACCGCAATGTTGCAGTCTCGCAAAAAAAAAAAAAAAATTCTATCCCCTATTTTGTAGACGCTATAACTTTTGCGCAAACCAATCAATATATGCTTATTGTGATTTTTACCAAAAATATGTAGAATATATATTGGCCTAAACCGATAAAGACATTTTTTTGGATATTATAGCAAAAAGTACAAAATCGTTTTCTTTTTTGTTTATAGCCTAAAAAAAATAAAAACCGCAGAGGTGATCAAATACCACCAAAAGAAAGCTCTATTTGTGGGAAAAAAAAGGAAGTCAATTTTGTTTGGGTACAACGTCGCAGGACCGCGCAATTGTCAGTTAAAGCGACGCAGTGCCGAATTGCAAAAAAATGGCCCGGTCATTAAGGGGAAAAATCTTACGGGGCTGAAGTGGTTAATCTCCAAAACGTACCCCGTCAGGAGGTACGTTTAGGAGCATTCTAATTAGTCGGCGTCAACCAACCAGAACCCGCCTAGTCCATCCTGTCACCGGGGAAGAAAAGTGAAAACCGAAGGGATTTCTAAGCTCCGTCCCATGACGCGGCTTTAGCGGGGGGTCCTAGTGGGACTGGGGGGGGGGGGGGGGGTCCAGCGCAAGTTCACCTTACAGATTCTTCTCTAAAGGGGAACTTACATTTTAAGGACCTACCTAATCTTTTCAATCAGCTGCACTGCCATCTGATTGCTTCCACACACTCCCAATAACAGTGAGGGTGTCTGCTTTCAGAAAATATATAAATGTTTTTGGAGGAGAGGGGGGTTTATGTAATCCTCAGGCCTAAAATTACTTTTTTCTGCATGTGTGCAAGAAGATCCAAAAAGGGCTCTGGCAGCGAAAGGGTTAAAGGAGAAGTATGGGGAAAGATCTTGTACTTCTCCTATGGATCACAGGGGTGTACTTCATTCTAGTTCTGTGATGTCACAGAGCCCGTTCAAGTCGCGATCCACACAGATGCCAGGACCGGCAGCTGGCTCAGCCTCTCAGCGGGCTGATGGGAACAAGAATGATGGAGAAGAGTGCCGTGACCAACAGACTCACTGGAGACCAGGAACTGAGCAATCCGTGTTCTTTCATCACTAAGAATTATATATATATATATATATATATATATATATATATATATATATATATATATATATTTTTTTTTTTTACTTTACGCTATAAAACTTCCAATAAGAAAAAGTAAAACATGAAATATCTAAATAAATTTAAGACAAAATGTATTCTTCTACATATTTTTGGTACACAAAATCCCAATAAGTGTATACTGATTGGTTTGCACACAACTTATAGCATCTACAAACTATGGAATTTATACTAGAATTTTTTTTTTTTTTTTTTAATACTAGTAATAATGGCGATGAGCGACTTACATTGCGGTGGACAAATCTGACACCAAGTGACACTTAACACTTTTTGGGGACCAGTGACACCAGTACAGCGATCAGTGCTAAAATTATGCACTGTCACTGTACTAATGATACTGGCAGGAAAGGAATTAAACAGCTGAGGCGATCAAAGGGGGTTTTAGGTGTGCCTAGCCAGTGTTTATTTGCTGCTTTTACTAAGGGATGTGACAAATTTTCTTGCTCTGCAAAGCAAGGAATAAAATCTATCACTTCCCTGCTGACAAAACAGAGCATTGTTTACATATACAGAGCTCTCCCCTCAACGATCAGTGGGTGCCGGTGGACATTCATTGGCCGGCTTCTGCTGTGACTAATCACACGTGTGCTCCCTACCTGGGGGTGCAGAATCACTATATATATATATGATAATTGGTTAAATCTGATGTAAAGCTCCTCTATTCCTGTGATCAGGCTTTTATATCAGAGGAGACTTGTAATACACAGACCTACCTGATGACATTGATCTGGCTATGTACTCTGAGCTGCGCATGCACAGGTCAGCTGGCCGATCCCTGTGTGCCGGGATGACCGTCTTCTGCTCATGTGCAGGAGTGACATCACCCCACAGTGACCAATGAAGAGGCCCGATGACCAGCACACAGGAGAAGATGCCGGCACCGTGGGGGGGGGGGGGGGGGGGCGCCCCTGGAAAGGCGATTATTGATCCCTTTAGATTGGACTTATCAGATCTGTGTGATACGAGAACACGCCTATTTATTGTGTTTATATCCAATCAGGCAGGCCCTTCCACTATATAGCCGATCGATCTAAAGCAGATTGTATAGTGTGTGGGGAGCTTTAGATCTGTGAACTATGTAGATTGGGGGTCCTGCCTTATTGGACAGGTAGGTGTTCATATGACATTGATCTGGTAGATTGAAGGTTTGATTGTATGGTGAGATGATAATGTGTATGGTGACTGTAAAGCAGATTGTATAGTGAGCTTTAGATCTGGCCTCATTGGACACACATTGTATAGATCAGGTAGGTGGTGATCATGAGACATAGATCGGGTGACTCTATGGTTGATTGTAAGGTGTATGGTGAACCTGTGGGAGATCGTCCAATCAGATTGTAAGCCGAGTGGTGATGGTAACACAGATGTGATCCCCTACAGAAGGCTGTGATGAGCTCCCCTCCTCCTCCCGGGGTTACCTGATCCACGCTGGTGGCAGACATTCTCCCGCGGAGCGGCCTGTACTCCGTACGATGTCGGTGTGTGTGGGGGAGGGGGGGGGGTGCGCACAGAGGGGGTGGGGGGTATCGCAGCGTCTATAGGCCCGCAGAGGGCTGATCGTTCATGTAGAGGGGGATCGCACACATCCGTAGTCTCGGTGGGGTCTCCTGGACACGTCCCGGGTGCGGCGCTCTGCAGGGTGTCTATGGAGAGGGGCTCCGCCTCCTGTCTCTGGCGATCCTCGGCCCCGGCTCGGCTTCTTCCTTCTTCTCCGGACAGGATCTCTCTTCTCCACAATGGCGGACGAGGCCTCACACTCTCACTTCCTCTCCCAGCCTCTCTGACCTTCCGCCGTGACGTCACTACTCAACCACTTCCCTGTCATGTGACCGCGGGGAAGGGGGCGGGGCTCGGCTTGTTGTGGTGATAGAGTGGTCCCGTGTATACAGTGACTAGGAGAGGGATGTGGTCCCGTGTATACAGTGACTAGGAGAGGGATGTGGTCCCGTGTATACAGTGACTAGGAGGAGAGATGTGGTCCCGTGTATACAGTGACTAGGAGGGGGATGTGGCCCAGTGTATACAGTGACTAGGAGAGGGATGTGGTCCCGTGTATACAGTGACTAGGAGAGGGATGTGGTCCCGTGTATACAGTGACTAGGAGGAGAGATGTGGTCCCGTGTATACAGTGACTAGGAGGGGGATGTGGCCCAGTGTATACAGTGACTAGGAGAGGGATGTGGTCCCGTGTATACAGTGACTAGGAGAGGGATGTGGCCCAGTGTATACAGTGACTAGGAGAGGGATGTGGTCCCGTGTATACAGTGACTAGGAGAGGGATGTGGTCCCGTGTATACAGTGACTAGGAGGAGGGATGTGGTCCCGTGTATACAGTGACTAGGAGGAGGGATGTGGTCCCGTGTATACAGTGACTAGGAGGGGGATGTGGCCCAGTGTATACAGTGACTAGGAGAGGGATGTGGTCCGTGTATACAGTGACTAGGAGGAGGGATGTGGTCCCGTGTATACAGTGACTAGGAGAGGGATGTGGTCCCGTGTATACAGTGACTAGGAGGAGGGATGTGGTCCCGTGTATACAGTGACTAGGAGGGGGATGTGGTCCCGTGTATACAGTGACTAGGAGGAGGGATGTGGTCCCGTGTATACAGTGACTAGGAGGAGGGATGTGGCCCAGTGTATACAGTGACTAGGAGGAGGGACGTGGTCCCGTGTATACAGTGACTAGGAGAGGGACGTGGTCCGTGTATACAGTCACTAGGAGAGGGATGTGGTCCCGTGTATACAGTGACTAGGAGGAGGGATGTGGTCCCGTGTATACAGTGACTAGGAGGAGGGATGTGGTCCCGTGTATACAGTGACTAGGAGGAGGGATGTGGTCCCGTGTATACAGTGACTAGGAGGAGGGATGTGGTCCCGTGTATACAGTGACTAGGAGGAGGGATGTGGTCCCGTGTATACAGTGAATAGGAGAGGGATGTGGTCCGTGTATACAGTGACTAGAAGAGGGACGTGGTCCCGTGTATACAGTGAATAGGAGAGGGATGTGGTCTGTTTATACAGTGACTAGGAGAGGGATGTGGTCCGTGTAAACAGTGACTAGGAGAGGGACGTGGTCCCGTGTATACAGTGACTAGGAGAGGGATGTGGTCCGTGTATACAGTGACTAGGAGAGGGATGTGGCCCCGTGTATACAGTGATTAGGAGAGGGATGTGGCCCCGTGTATACAGTGACTAGGAGAGGGATGTGGTCTGTTTATACAGTGACTAGGAGGGGGATGTGGTCCCGTGTATACAGTGATTAGGAGAGGGATATGGCCCCGTGTATACAGTGATTAGGAGAGGGATGTGGCCCCGTGTATACAATGACTAGGTGAGGGATGTGGTCCGTGTATACAGTGACTAGGAGAGGGATGTGGTCCGTGTATACAGTGACTAGGAGAGGGATGTGGTCCATGTATACAGTGACTAGGAGAGGGATGTGGCCCAGTGTATACAGTGACTAGGAGAGGGATGTGGTCCCGTGTATACAGTGACTAGGAGAGGGATGTGGCCCAGTGTATACAGTGACTAGGAGAGGGATGTGGTCCCGTGTATACAGTGACTAGGAGAGGGATGTGGTCCCGTGTATACAGTGACTAGGAGGAGGGATGTGGTCCCGTGTATACAGTGACTAGGAGGAGGGATGTGGTCCCGTGTATACAGTGACTAGGAGGGGGATGTGGCCCAGTGTATACAGTGACTAGGAGAGGGATGTGGTCCGTGTATACAGTAACTAGGAGGAGGGATGTGGTCCCGTGTATACAGTGACTAGGAGAGGGATGTGGTCCCGTGTATACAGTGACTAGGAGGAGGGATGTGGTCCCGTGTATACAGTGACTAGGAGGGGGATGTGGTCCCGTGTATACAGTGACTAGGAGGAGGGATGTGGTCCCGTGTATACAGTGACTAGGAGGAGGGATGTGGCCCAGTGTATACAGTGACTAGGAGGAGGGACGTGGTCCCGTGTATACAGTGACTAGGAGAGGGACGTGGTCCGTGTATACAGTCACTAGGAGAGGGATGTGGTCCCGTGTATACAGTGACTAGGAGGAGGGATGTGGTCCCGTGTATACAGTGACTAGGAGGAGGGATGTGGTCCCGTGTATACAGTGACTAGGAGGAGGGATGTGGTCCCGTGTATACAGTGACTAGGAGGAGGGATGTGGTCCCGTGTATACAGTGACTAGGAGGAGGGATGTGGTCCCGTGTATACAGTGAATAGGAGAGGGATGTGGTCCGTGTATACAGTGACTAGAAGAGGGACGTGGTCCCGTGTATACAGTGAATAGGAGAGGGATGTGGTCTGTTTATACAGTGACTAGGAGAGGGATGTGGTCCGTGTAAACAGTGACTAGGAGAGGGACGTGGTCCCGTGTATACAGTGACTAGGAGAGGGATGTGGTCCGTGTATACAGTGACTAGGAGAGGGATGTGGCCCCGTGTATACAGTGATTAGGAGAGGGATGTGGCCCCGTGTATACAGTGACTAGGAGAGGGATGTGGTCTGTTTATACAGTGACTAGGAGGGGGATGTGGTCCCGTGTATACAGTGATTAGGAGAGGGATATGGCCCCGTGTATACAGTGATTAGGAGAGGGATGTGGCCCCGTGTATACAATGACTAGGTGAGGGATGTGGTCCGTGTATACAGTGACTAGGAGAGGGATGTGGTCCGTGTATACAGTGACTAGGAGAGGGATGTGGTCCATGTATACAGTGACTAGGAGAGGGATGTGGCCCAGTGTATACAGTGACTAGGAGGGGGATGTGGTCCTGTGTATACAGTGATTAGGAGAGGGATGTGGCCCCTTGTATACAATGACTAGGAGAGGGATGTGGTCCGTGTATACAGTGACTAGGAGAGGGATGTGGTCCGTGTATACAGTGACTAGGAGAGGGATGTGGTCCCGTGTATACAGTGACTAGGAGGAGGGACGTGGTCCCGTGTATACAGTGACTAGGAGAGGGACGTGGTCCCGTGTATACAGTGACTAGGAGAGGGACGTGGTCCCGTGTATACAGTGAATAGGTGAGGGATGTGGTCCCGTGTATACAGTGAATAGGAGAGGGATGTGGTCCCGTGTATACAGTGACTAGGAGGGGGATGTGGTCCCGTGTATACAGTGACTAGGAGGGGGATGTGGCCCAGTGTATACAGTGACTAGGAGGAGGGATGTGGTCCCGTGTATACAGTGACTAGGAGAGGGACGTGGTCCCGTGTATACAGTGACTAGGAGAGGGACGTGGTCCCGTGTATACAGTGAATAGGTGAGGGATGTGGTCCCGTGTATACAGTGAATAGGAGAGGGATGTGGTCCCGTGTATACAGTGACTAGGAGGGGGATGTGGTCCCGTGTATA
Organism: Aquarana catesbeiana; assembly: GCF_042186555.1. Lineage (NCBI taxonomy): Eukaryota > Metazoa > Chordata > Amphibia > Anura > Ranidae > Aquarana > Aquarana catesbeiana. The sequence goes on along the minus strand of NC_133328.1, from coordinate 523,258,971 downwards.
CAGTGACTAGGAGGGGGATGTGGCCCAGTGTATACAGTGACTAGGAGGAGGGATGTGGTCCCGTGTATACAGTGACTAGGAGGAGGGATGTGGTCCCGTGTATACAGTGACTAGGAGGGGGATGTGGTCCCGTGTATACAGTGACTAGGAGGAGGGATGTGGTCCCGTGTATACAGTGACTAGGAGGAGGGATGTGGCCCAGTGTATACAGTGACTAGGAGGAGGGACGTGGTCCCGTGTATACAGTGACTAGGAGAGGGATGTGGTCCGTGTATACAGTGACTAGGAGAGGGATGTGGTCCCGTGTATACAGTGACTAGGAGGAGGGATGTGGTCCCGTGTATACAGTGACTAGGAGGAGGGATGTGGTCCCGTGTATACAGTGACTAGGAGGAGGGATGTGGTCCCGTGTATACAGTGAATAGGAGAGGGATGTGGTCCGTGTATACAGTGACTAGAAGAGGGACGTGGTCCCGTGTATACAGTGAATAGGAGAGGGATGTGGTCTGTTTATACAGTGACTAGGAGAGGGATGTGGTCCGTGTAAACAGTGACTAGGAGAGGGACGTGGTCCCGTGTATACAGTGACTAGGAGAGGGATGTGGTCCGTGTATACAGTGACTAGGAGAGGGATGTGGCCCCGTGTATACAGTGATTAGGAGAGGGATGTGGCCCCGTGTATACAGTGATTAGGAGAGGGATATGGCCCCGTGTATACAGTGATTAGGAGAGGGATGTGGCCCCGTGTATACAATGACTAGGTGAGGGATGTGGTCCGTGTATACAGTGACTAGGAGAGGGATGTGGTCCGTGTATACAGTGACTAGGAGAGGGATGTGGTCCATGTATACAGTGACTAGGAGAGGGATGTGGCCCAGTGTATACAGTGACTAGGAGGGGGATGTGGTCCTGTGTCTACAGTGATTAGGAGAGGGATGTGGCCCCTTGTATACAATGACTAGGAGAGGGATGTGGTCCGTGTATACAGTGACTAGGAGAGGGATGTGGTCCGTGTATACAGTGACTAGGAGAGGGATGTGGCCCAGTGTATACAGTGACTAGGAGGGGGATGTGGTCCCGTGTATACAGTGATTAGGAGAGGGATGTGGCCCAGTGTATACAATGACTAGGAGAGGGATGTGGTCCGTGTATACAGTGACTAGGAGAGGGATCATTTGACTACTGTGATTGGTTACAAATTCTGGATAGACTCTCTGCACACTGCTGTACACCCTTTCCAGCAAACCATGCAAAGAAAAGAAGGGATTTTTAGTTCATACATATTGCAATATTAATATTATTATACAGGATTTATATAGCGCCAACATCGGGGAAGACAGTACAACTACAATACAATTCAATACAGGAGGGATCAGAGAGCCCTGCTCGTTAGAGCTTACAATCTAGAAAGACGGGTCAAGTGGAACATAGGGTAGTAGCTGCGGGGGATGATCAGATGGAAAAAATGAAAATACAGTTATTAGGTGTGGGTAGGATAGGCTTCTCTAAACAGGAGGGTTTTCAGGGATCGTCTAAAAGCTAATAGAGTAGGAGATAGATGGACAGATTGGGGTAAGGAGTTCCATAGGCTTGGAGAGGCTCTGGAAAAGTCTTGGAGACGAGCATGGGAGGAGGTGATTAGAGAGCAGGAGGTTTTGAGAAGAACGAAGAGAACGATTAGGTTGGTATTTTGAGACTAGGTCTGTGATGTAGCTGGGGACAGAGTTGTGGATTGCTTTGTAAGTAGTTGTTGGTATTTTGAATTTAATTTGTTGGCCGAGCGGAAGCCAGTGGAGGGATTGACAGAGAGGAGTAGCAGAGACAGAGGGGTTGGTAAGGTGGATGAGTCTGGCAGCAGCATTCATGATGGACTGAAGGGGGGATAGAGTATGCAGAGGAAGGCCAATGAGGAGGGAGTTGCAGTAATCGAGGCGAGAGATGACCAGGGAGTGAATTAAGAGCTTTGTTGTGTCATTGGTTAGAAAGGGGTGTATTTTGGAGATGTTCCGGAGGTTAAGGCGGCAAGATTTGGACAGTGATTGGACATGGGGCTTAAAGGAGAGTTCAGAGTCCAGGACTTCTAGTACCTTGGCATGTGGGGATGGGCTGATAGTTGTGCCATCAATTTTGACAGAGAGATCAGGCTAATAGGCACGTGGGGGAGGAAAAATGATAAGTTCGGTTTTGGATAGATTAAGTTTGAGGAAGTGGTGTGACATCCAGAATGATATATCTGATAGTAAAATAGTGATACGTGAGGAGACTGAAGGAGTTGGTTGAGGGGTAGAGAAATAGATTTGAGTGTCGTCAGCGTAGAGATGGTATTGGAAGCCGTGGGAGGCTATCAGCTGACCCAGGGAGGAGGTGTAGATTGAAAATAGGAGAGGTCCAAGAACAGAACCTTGGGGGACCCCAACAGCGGAAGGAAGAGGAGAGCAGGCAGTAGAATTGTAGGTAACGCTAAAGGTGTGGTTAAGTAAGTAGGTAGAAAACCAGCGAAGAGTACAGTCACGGAGACCAAAGGCATGGAGTTTTTTTTTTTGAGGAGGGGGTGGTTAACTGTATCGAAGGCAGCAGAGAGGTCCAGAAGTAGGAGTACAGAATAGTGTTCCTTAGTTTTGGGGGATGTGGTCCTGTGTCTACAGTGATTAGGAGAGGGATGTGGCCCCTTGTATACAATGACTAGGAGAGGGATGTGGTCCGTGTATACAGTGACTAGGAGAGGGATGTGGTCCGTGTATACAGTGACTAGGAGAGGGATGTGGCCCAGTGTATACAGTGACTAGGAGGGGGATGTGGTCCCGTGTATACAGTGATTAGGAGAGGGATGTGGCCCAGTGTATACAATGACTAGGAGAGGGATGTGGTCCGTGTATACAGTGACTAGGAGAGGGATCATTTGACTACTGTGATTGGTTACAAATTCTGGATAGACTCTCTGCACACTGCTGTACACCCTTTCCAGCAAACCATGCAAAGAAAAGAAGGGATTTTTAGTTCATACATATTGCAATATTAATATTATTATACAGGATTTATATAGCGCCAACATCGGGGAAGACAGTACAACTACAATACAATTCAATACAGGAGGGATCAGAGAGCCCTGCAGCATTCATGATGGACTGAAGGGGGGATAGAGTATGCAGAGGAAGGCCAATGAGGAGGGAGTTGCAGTAATCGAGGCGAGAGATGACCAGGGAGTGAATTAAGAGCTTTGTTGTGTCATTGGTTAGAAAGGGGTGTATTTTGGAGATGTTCCGGAGGTTAAGGCGGCAAGATTTGGACAGTGATTGGACATGGGGCTTAAAGGAGAGTTCAGAGTCCAGGACTTCTAGTACCTTGGCATGTGGGGATGGGCTGATAGTTGTGCCATCAATTTTGACAGAGAGATCAGGCTAATAGGCACGTGGGGGAGGAAAAATGATAAGTTCGGTTTTGGATAGATTAAGTTTGAGGAAGTGGTGTGACATCCAGAATGATATATCTGATAGTAAAATAGTGATACGTGAGGAGACTGAAGGAGTTGGTTGAGGGGTAGAGAAATAGATTTGAGTGTCGTCAGCGTAGAGATGGTATTGGAAGCCGTGGGAGGCTATCAGCTGACCCAGGGAGGAGGTGTAGATTGAAAATAGGAGAGGTCCAAGAACAGAACCTTGGGGGACCCCAACAGCGGAAGGAAGAGGAGAGCAGGCAGTAGAATTGTAGGTAACGCTAAAGGTGTGGTTAAGTAAGTAGGTAGAAAACCAGCGAAGAGTACAGTCACGGAGACCAAAGGCATGGAGTTTTTTTTTTTGAGGAGGGGGTGGTTAACTGTATCGAAGGCAGCAGAGAGGTCCAGAAGTAGGAGTACAGAATAGTGTTCCTTAGTTTTGGCCGTTAGTAGATCGTTTGTTAGTTTTAGGAGAGCAGTTTCTGTGGAATGTTGAGGACGAAATCCAGACTGAAGGGGATCAAGAAGGCTATTATCAGCAAGATGGACGCTCAGTCGGTTGTAGACTAGACGTTCAAGGAGTTTGGATAAAAAGGGGAGCAAGGAGATGGGGTGTAGGTTGTTAAGATTGGATGGGTCCAGTGAGGGCTTTTTAAAGTGGTTGTAAACCCGTTACAACCACTTTTACCTACAGGTAAGCGTAGATAAAGACTTACCTGTAGGTGCTCGAAATATCTCCCAAACCTCCATGGTTTAGGAGATGTTTTCAAAAAAGGCGATCGCCGATGTCTACAGCGCAGGCGCACTTTTGATTCCTTTAGAAACGGCGAGCGTGCCATTTCTAAAGGAGATCGTGCCGTGACTGGCGGCTCCCGCGCTCATGTGCGGGAGTGATGTCATCACGGCTCCGGCCAATCACAGCGCCGGAGCCGCGATGGACGCTTCTGGAAGAGGGGACAGCGGTGACATTGCAGGCTTCGGTTTCAGGTAAGTGACACATAATGGGCTACTATGCGATGCATAGTAGCCCGTTATGCTTTACCTTTGCAGGGAGACAAAGAGGAAGTAAAACCCATCAGGGTTTACTTCCTCTTTAAGTATGGGGCAGACAAGTGCATGTTTTAAGGAGTTGGGGAAGATGTCAGAAGAGAGGGAGAGATTGAAGATGTGGGTTAGAGAGTGTAAAATAGAGCTAGAGGGTGACTGTAGCATTTGCGAGGGAACAGTATCCAGAGGGCAGGTGGTAAGATGGATGTTAGCAAGTAATTTAGCAACCTCTTCTATAGTGTTGGGGTTGAAAAAGAGAAGTAATGATTGTACCTGTGGACATGAGGTGTAAGGCATGGAGGGTGTCTGAACAGTAGAGATCTCCTCGCGAATAGTATCAATCTTCTGTTTGAAGTGATTGGTGATCTCCTGAGCAGTGAGTGAGTTAGTGGGTGGAGGCAGTGGAGGGCGACTTAGAGAGTTGAAGGTAGAGAAGAGTTGACTGGGATGGGATAATAAGTTTTTAATGAGGGTGATGAAATACATACATAACCTCCCTGGCGGTACTTGGGGTGAATTTTTATTACCAAAAGCGGTAACCCCGAGTCACACTCGCAGGATCCTGGGAAAGTTACTTACTTTGTCCCCAGGATCCTGCAATGTCCTCCCGCTGTGTCTGCGGGCTGTGTACTCTGCTCAATGTACTGTGTGCCACGCTTCGTTCCCTGTGGCGTCGCGACGCACGGGGACGGAGCCCGGTGCAAAATTCAAAAAGTGCAAAAAACAGAACACATACAGTACACTGTAATCTGTAAGAATCTATTACTGTATCAAATCATTTCACCTGCCTTTTGTGCCTAATATTTTGTCCAATGCCCTGCCTGCACTTTTATATTATACAGTCAGGTCCATAAATATTGGGACATCGACACAATTCTAATCTTTTTGGCTCTATACACCACCACAATGGATTTGAATCAAAACAAACACGATGTGCTTTAATTGCAGAATTTCACCTTTAATTTGAGGTATTTACATCCAAATCAGGTGAACGGTGTAGGAATTACAACAGTTTGTATATGTGCCTCCCACTTTTTAAGGGACCAAAAGTAATGGGACAATTGGCTGCTCAGCTGTTCCATGGCCAGGTGTGTGTTTTTCCCTCATTATCCCATTTACAAGGAGCAGATAAAAGGTCCAGAGGTCATTTCAAGTGTGCTATTTGCATTTGGAATCTGTTGCTGTCAACTCTCAATACGAGATCCAAAGAGCTGTCACTATCAGTGAAGCAAGCCATCATTAGGCTGAAAAAACAAAACAAACCCATCAGAGAGATAGCAAAAACATTAGGTGTGGCCAAATCAACTGTTTGGAACATCCTTAAAAAGAAAGAATGCACCGGTGAGCTCAGCAACACCGGAAGAATACGGAAAACAACTGTGGTGGATGACCGAAGAATTATTTCCCTGGTGAAGAAAACACCCTTCACAACAGTTGGCCAGATCAAAAACACTCTCCAGGAGGTAGGTGTATGTGTGTCAAAGTCAACAATCAAGAGAAGATTTCACCAGAGTGAATACAGGGGGTTCACCACAAGATGTAAACCATTGGTGAGCCTCAAAAACAGGAAGCCCAGATTAGAGTTTGCCAAACAACATCTAAAAAAGCCTTCACAGTTCTGGAACAACATCCTATGGACAGATGAGACCAAGATCAACTTGTACCAGAGTGATGGGAAGAGAAGAGTATGGAGAAGGAAAGGAACTGCTCATGATCCAAAGCATACCACCTCATCAGTGAAGCATGGTGGTGGTAGTGTCATGGCACGGTCATGTATGGCTGCCAATGGAACTGGTTCTCTTGTATTTATTGATGATGTGACTGCTGACAAAAGCAGCAGGATGAATTCTGAAGTGTTTCAGGCAATCTGCTCATATTCAGCAAAATGCTTCAGAACTCATTGGACGGTGCTTCACAGTGCAGATGGACAATGACCCGAAGCATACTGCGAAAGCAACCAAAGAGTTTTTTAAGGGAAAGAAGTGGAATGTTATGCAATGGCCAAGTCAGTCACCTGACTTGAATCTGATTGAGAATGCATTTCACTTGCTGAAGACAAAACTGAAGGGAAAATGCCCCAAGAACAAGCAGGAACTGAAGACAGTTGCAGTAGAGGCCTGGCAGAGCATCACCAGGGATGAAACCCAGCGTCTGGTGATGTCTATGCGTTCCAGAATTCAGGCTGTAATTGACTGCAAAGGATTTGCAACCAAGAATTAAAAAGTGAAAGCTTGATGGTTGATTGTTAAGGCACATATACAAGCTGTTGTAATTCCTACACCGTTCACCTGATTTGGATGTAAATACCCTCAAATTAAAGCTGAAAGTGTGCAGTTAAAACATATCTTGTTAGTTTAATTTCAAATCCATTGTGGTGGTGTATAGAGCCAAAAAGATTAGAATTGTGTTGATGTCCCAATATTTATGGACCTGACTGTATATACTGTTCTTTCTGCCTGGAAACTTGAGAATGTCCATGGCAACCAAAAAGTGACCCTTTACGTCAAAATCGGTTTTAGACCAGCTAGAAAACAGCATTAGTAAATTAGAATCACTTGCAGAACTAAGCGATAGTGATTCATGGGGAAATTCATCATTAAATACTGAAAGTGACGACAGCGAAACAATTCTGAAACTGAGCACATTTTTGTGTTTATGATTCGATTACATTATTGAATACATTTATTATTATTATTTGTTTTTTTATTCATAGTTATTTATTATATTATAATTTATGATTTCGCGTTTCAAACTTTATCATACCCGGGATGTCTAATGCCGCGTACACATGAGCGGACTTTCCGGCATACTTGGTCCGGCGTACCGGAGTCCGTCAGACAATTCGATCGTGTGTGGGCTCCAGCGGACTTTTTTTTTCTCAAAAGTTTGACGGACTTAGATTTGAAACATCAAATCTATCTTGACGGACTCGAGTCCGGTCGAAAAGTCCGCTCGTCTGTATGCTAGTCCGACGGACAAAAAACAACGCTAGGGCAGCTATTGGCTACTGGCTATGAACTTCCTTGTTTTAGTCCGGTCGTACGTCATCACGTATGAATCTGTCGGACTTTGGTTGATCGTGTGTAGGCAAGTCCATTCATTCAGAAAGTCAGTCGAAAAGTCTGCCGTAAAGTCCGGTCGTGTGTACGCGGCATAATACACTCTTACAGGCCTACAATATAAAACGCCAAATTTCCATGCGAAACAATATACCGCTTTGAGCTTAAAAAATCTGACATAATCATACCACCAGGGAGGTTAAAGAGGACTTGCAGTCTGCTCACATAATTTGTAATAAAAACATCTTTGCCATTCTGAAGCTTCCCTCCAACCACTTTGCATATTATTTTATATATACTGTGATTCTGTACTTGCCAGATATGCTGCAAAAATCTCCCTCCACTGAGTCTGGCTGCAGCCATTTTAACTGTGGGCAGCTGAAGCTGCTGCCTGTTCACTTCCTAGATTCACAGACACACAGAGGCACACCTCCAGCTCTGCAGCTCTCATTGACCTTCTTATGACTCATCCCCCCTCCCTTCCTGGCAAACTCTCAAGAGAGTGAGAGAGAGAGCTGTGCATGATGTCATAAGACTAGACTTTTTGCCAGACAAGAAACAGGAAATGGGCTGTATAAGGTAATTACTGGCAGAAAAAAAAATGTTTTACTATCCAAAGTTACAACGGCAGAAGATTTAATAGATGGAAAGTTAAAAACAATGACTGAAGGTCCGCTTTAAAGGTGAAGTGTACTTCTATGGATCACAGGAGTGCAATTCCTTTTGTACTCCTGCGACCAGTTTTCAGCAGAGAGCGGACTGAAGTCACTGATATCAGTCCAGGCACCGCGTCATCCCGACCACAGAGTCTGGATCCTCCAGGTGCCTGGACTGACACCTGTCTCAGCCCTTCAGAGAGCTCCCCGCCCCTCCACAGCCCAGCGCTCCAATGAGTGAAGAGCAGAGAGCTGACAGTCTGCAACTCTCTGCTCACGTAGCTCTGAAAACCGAACGATCGACGGTGTTCTATTGCTTGGTTCTCAGTGCAGAGGCGCCAGGTTACAGATGCAGCTCAGACCCATGCTGCTTCCACCTAGGTAAGTATGATTGAGGGGGAAAAAATCCTTTACATCTCTTTTAAAGCGTTTTTTTTTTTCTTTTCTTTTGGTGGTATTTGATCACCTCTGAGCTTTTTATTTTTTGCGCTATAAACAAAAAAAGACTGACAATTTGAAAGAAAAAAACAATAATTTTTATTTTCTGCTATAATACATATCCAAAAATAAAATGTAAAAAAAAGAATTTTTTTGTACAGCACTTTATTTTGTGTGCAGATGCTTGTCCCCTTCACATCTTCCTCACCACAGCACTGCCCCCCTTCACATATCCCCCCCACACAGCATTGCCCCTTCACATATCCCCCCCACACAGCATTGCCCCTTCACATATCCCCCACCACACAGCATTGCCCCTTCACATATCCCTCCCACACAGCATTGCCCCTTCACATATCCCCCACACACAGCATTGCCCCTTCACATATCCCCCCCCACACAGCATTGCCCCTTCACATATCCCCCCCACACAGCATTGCCCGTTCACATATCCCCCCACACAGCATTGCCCCTTCACATATCCCCCCCACACAGCATTGCCCCTTCACATATCCCCCCCCACACAGCATTGCCCCTTCACATATCCCCCCCACACAGCATTGCCCCTTCACATATCACCCCCCACATAGCATTGCCCCTTCACAGATCACCCCCCACACAGCATTGCCCCTTCACAGATCACCCCCCACAAGCATTGCCCCATCACAGATCATCCCCCACATAGCATTGCCCCTTCACAGATCCCCCCCCCCCACACAGCATTGCCCCTTCACAGATCACCCCCCACACAGCATTGCCCCATCACAGATCACCCCCCCCCCCCACACACACACAGCACTGCCCCTTCACAGATCACCCCCCCCACACAGCATTGCCCCTTCACAGATCACCCCCTCCCACACACACAGCATTGCCCTTTCACATATCCCCCCACACAGCATTGCCCCAAACATATCACCCCACACAGTATTGCCCCTTCACATATCCCCCCACACAGTATTGCCCCTTCATATATCCCCCCACACAGTATTGCCCCTTCACATATCCCCCCCACATAGTATTGCCCCTTCACATATCCCCCCCACATAGTATTGCCCCTTCACATATCCCCCCCACACAATATTGCCCCTTCACATATCCCCCCACAAAGTATTGCCCCTTCACATTCCCCCCCCACACACATACAGTATTGCCCCTTCACATATCACCCCACACAGTATTGCCCCTTCACATATCCCCCCACACAGTATTGCCCCTTCATATTCCCCCCCACACACACACACACACATACAGTATTGCCCCTTCACATATCACCCCCACACAGCATTGCCCCCATTCCCCCGCTCCCCATCCTTCACAGTTCCATGTACATTCCTCCCTTCACTCTCCTACCTTTCACAGAGCGGAGAGCAGGAGGCGGGACAATCCTAAACTGAAGGCACAGCAGCACTGGGCGGGGCGCAGGAGCTGCCGCGTTAACTGTTCATATTAGTGAACTGGTGATTGGCTGCTAGGACCGTCTCCTAGCAGCCAATCACCTGCCGTTTAGCATGACAGGCAGCTACCTTTCTCCACGCAGTGCTGATCCCGCCCCCAGTCCAGAATTGTCCCGCCGTCCACTCCTCTCTACTCTAATGACAGTGGAGGAGGCTGGGGACAAAAGCAGCGACTAAATGGCGTGATCGCGGCGGTCCGGAAAGAGCAGCAGCTCGGGCCGGACGCGGACCGCGCGCCGCCATTTAGTGATGCCCGTTATAGTGTCTACAATCTACGGGATAGATTTAGGGACTTTTATTTTTTTTTTTTACTGGTAATGGCGGCGATCTGCAATTTTTTGTGGCACTGCAACATTGCGGCAGACACATCTGACACAGAGTGACACTTTTTTGAGGACCAGTGACACCAATACAGTGATCGGTGCTATAAAAATGCACTGATTGTTGTATAAATGGCACTGGCAGGGAAGGGGTTAACACTAGGGCCGATCAAAGGGTTAAGTGTTCCCTAGGGAGGTGCTTACTAACTGTGTGGGGCAGTCAATAGGAAAAGAAAATGCCACTCCAGGTGAGTGATGTAACCAGGTAGGCTGGGGAATGGACTACTCCCAAGGGTGCTAGCCTTGGCTGGTCGGCTGTGCAATATGGATAAAAGGTATGGGTGGCTGCACACCAAGGTAGTGATGAGTCTCTATTGTAAAATTTGTAACATGAATAACCACAGGACAGGCAAACAGGTACAGGTAGACGTGTTTCACACAGCGACGCTGCGCTTATTTATGTGTGGGGCAGTGTCACACTGAAGGAAAAGAGAGATCCATGATTCAGCTTAGCTGAATCACAAGATCTCTCTTTCCCTTCCTGATAGATCCGCCGTTTGCCTTGTTTACACAGGCAGATGGCTGATCTGTCTCTCCTGTGAACAATCGGCAGGTGAGGTGGCCATTGCGGCCGCCAGATCCGCTGTGTCCAATCACAGTGGAAGCGGCATGCCCCCCCTAAACCGTGTGCACAAAATCACGTGCAGGTACGTGATTTTGCGCAGCTGGGCCGCCCTGCAGCAGTAAATGTACATGGGGTGGTCCGGAAGCAGTTAAAGCTTGTTATACAGCACAGTGCTTGTGCTGTGTAATTTGGCCCCCTGTATCACCTGAAATACCTGTCTGATCCTGCCAGTTTCTGCCCTCCCCCCTGTAAACTGATCACGGTATATCATGGCTGCTGAGCCCTGACACAGTGGTTAGTTTATGTGCCTCCGTCAGCTGCCGCTATCTGCAGCTCTTCTGTGTCCTCCCTCCCCTCCCTGCCTGTCAACTGTTTTATACCATTCTCTCTGTTTAGTAAATCTTTGTGCCCCTGTGTCTGTGTTTTATAAAAATAAGTCATTATTTTAGAACGGCGCTCACTGGCTTTCTCCTTCTCGCCTCCTAACTAACGTCAACGGTAAAAAAAAAAAAAAATCTGTAAGTCCCCATCCCACCCAGTTCCGCCGTATCTCCCGCACTGACATCGTAAACCAGTTTTACACAAAATCCCCCCCCCTAGCCAGCACCATATCCTCCCAGTCTGCACAATCCCCCCCACCCAGTCAGCACAAAATCCCTCCCAAGTCTGCACAATCCCTCCCCCCAGTCAGCACCATAACCTCCCAATCAGCACAACCCCTCCCCCCCAGTCAGCACCATATCCTCCCAGTCCACACAATCCCCCCAAGTCTGCACAACCCTCCTCCCCCAGTCAGCACCATATCCCCCCAGTGAGCACAATTCCCCCCCCAGTCAGCACCATATCCCCCCACTCAGCACCATATCCCCCCAGTCGACACAATCCCCCCTCCCCCAGTCTGCACAATCCCCCCAGTCAGCACAAGGGGGAGGATGAGAAGGGAAAGAGGTCTGGTGAAGAGAGGAAAGCTCTTTGGGAAGCGGATGGCTCACTCACCAATAGGGATGAGCTTTGTGTTCGAGTCGAACCTATGTTCGTCTCGAACATCGTCTGTTCGATATGGGCCGTTCGCGCCAAATTCGTGTGGCACGTCACGGCCCATAATTCACTGCGGCATCGCAGTGCATTGCTGGCTGGTGATTGGCCAAGCATGCACTATGACCCGCATGCTTGGCCAATCACAGCGCCGTCTGAACAGAGAACCGTAATTGGCCAAAGCCAAGGAGGCTTTGGCCAATTATGGCTCAGGGGATTTAGTACACGCCCCACACTATATAAGGCCGCCTACACGGCGGCCCTGTGTAGTGTGTGTTCCGGCGTTGAAAGAAAAAAAGTCAGTTTAAAAGTTAGTGTAGTGCGACCTCTGCACAGTGTTCAGCTAAAGCTACAAGTTAGTGTAGTGCGTACTCTGAACAGTGTTCAGCTAAAGCTACAAGTTAGTGTAGTGCGTCCTCCTCACAGTGTTCAGCTAAAACTACAAGTTAGTGTAGTGCGAGCTCTGCACAGTGTTCAGCTAAAGCTACCTGTAGAAGGTTGGTGGTGTTTTCCTGATCCTATCACTACCGCAGGCAGCTAAATAAGCTACAAGTTATTTTTTTGCGAGCTCTGCACAGTGTTCACCTAAAGCTACCTGTGGAAGGTTGGTGGTGTTTTCCTGATCCTATCACTACCGCAGGCAGCTAAATAAGCTACAAGTTATTTTTTTGCGAGCTCTGCACAGTGTTCACCTAAAGCTACCTGTAGAAGGTTGGTGATGTTTTCCTGATCCTATCACTACTGCAGGCAGCCAAATAAGCTACAAGTTAGTTTTTTGCGAGCTCTGCACAGTGTTCAGCTAAAACTACAAGTTAGTGTAGTGCGAGATCTGCACAGTGTTCAGCTAAAGCTACCTGTAGAAGCTTGGTGGTGTTTTCCTGATCCTATCACTACCGCAGGCAGCTAAATAAGCTACAAGTTAGTTTTTTGCGAGCTCTGCACAGTGTTCACCTAAAGCTACCTGTAGAAGGTTGGTGGTGTTTTCCTGATCCTATCACTACCGCAGGCAGCTAAATAAGCTACAAGTTATTTTTTTGCGAGCTCTGCACAGTGTTCACCTGTAGAAGGTTGGTGGTGTTTTCCTGATCCTATCACTACCGCAGGCAGCTAAATAAGCTACAAGTTATTTTTTTGCGAGCTCTGCACAGTGTTCACCTGTAGAAGGTTGGTGGTGTTTTCCTGATCCTATCACTACCGCAGGCAGCTAAATAAGCTACAAGTTATTTTTTTGCGAGCTCTGCACAGTGTTCACCTAAAGCTACCTGTAGAAGGTTGGAGATGTTTTCCTGATCCTATCACTACTGCAGGCAGCTAAATAAGCTACAAGTTAATTTTTTGCGAGCTCTGCACAGTGTTCAGCTAAAACTATAAGTTAGTGTAGTGCGAGCTCTGCACAGTGTTCAGCTAAAGCTACCTGTAGAAGGTTGGTGGTATTTTCCTGATCCTATCACTACCACAGGCAACTAAATAAGCTACAAGTTAGTTTTTTGCGAGCTCTGCACAGTGTTCAGCTAAAGCTACCTGTAGAAGGTTGATGGTGTTCTCATACTACAGGCAGGCAGTTGATTTTGCTAGCTGCAGTATCAGATATATATATATATATATATATATATATATATACCAGCTTAGTGCAGCTACAGGCCATTAGTAGTATGTCTGGAAGGCCAACAAGGAGAAGCAGACAGTCACAAGCCAATAAAAGAGGGCAAGAAGGCTCTGTGTCTAGAGGCAACAGTGCTGGTCATGGAGACGGTGCAGCCTAATCAGCACGTGGCCGTGGGACACGCTTGGCCTTTTTTTCGGCAGCTGGCCACGTTGAGCCGCAACATGTGGAAGACTTGGTCGAGTGGATGACAAAGCCGTCCTCATCCTTCTCATCTTCTCTCACCCATGCTCAGGGTACTTTGTCTGGCAAAGCAGCTGCCAACGTGGCCTCTTCCCTCGGCTCAATGGCATCAGTGACTCCTTCTCTAGCCCCAGCATGTCCTCCTGAGGAGTCCCTCGAACTGTTTGACCACAGTGTTGGGTACATGCTCCAGGAGGATGCCCAGCGTTTAGAAGGCTCTGATGATGATATTGAGCTAGATGAACGTGAGCACGGACAGAGGGGGTGCCCAAGAAGGACAGCAATCTGACAGTCATGCTCCCCCTGCTGCAGCATACTGCCAGGTTTGCTCCAGTGATGAGGGAGGGAATGATGAGGTAACTGACTCAACGTGGGTGCCTGATAGGAGAGAGGAGGAGGAGGCACATCACCAACGAGGCAGGATGCCCTCCAGGGGCCAGCCTAAGGGCAGCACACTGACTGCATCACACCCCAAAGCTCCGCATGTGCCGGGCGCTGCTGTCTCTGCGCGTTATTCCAAAAGTTCTTTGGTGTGGGCCTTTTTTTGAGACGAGTGCATCAGATCGCACCACTGCTATTTGCAACATATGTCTCAAGCGTATCTCGCGTGGTCAAAACATCTCCCGCTTGGGCACCACATGCTTGACCAGACATATGTTGACCTGCCATGCAGTTCGTTGGCAAGCGTATCTAAAAGAGTGAATCAATAGTGAATAATTCCGCGCCACATATAAAAATAATAAATTTGTGAAGGAATAAAAGTGAAGCAGCTACACCCTTAAACAAAAAATGGAAAATTCCATAAATGCATAAATGTGAAGGAAAAGAGGTTTGGGGAGTTTTGGGGGTGTTCCTGTTTATTATTTAGCGCTCCCCAAACCTCTTTTCCTTCACATTTAAGCGTATCTAAAAGACCCACACCAAAGAACAAAGAGGACCTCTCCTTGCTCCTCATCAGCTGAGATCTCCAACCCCACTATACCTTCAGTCCTCTCTGAGACCTGCACTGAGAGGAATGAAGGTGTAGAATTAGGTGTGTCACAGCAATCTGCTTTCGGTACACCGACGTCAGATTGTACCAGGCAAATTTCCCTGCCCCAGCTGCTGCACCACCGAAAGAAGTTCGCTCCCAGCCATCCACATGCCCAGCGGTTGAATGCTAGCTTGGCAAAATTGCTAGCACTTCAACTGCTGCCTTTTCAGTTGGTAGACTCTGCCCCCTTCCGCGAGTTTGTGGAATGTGCGGTTCCTCAGTGGCAGGTACCCAAACACCACTTTTTCTCACGGAAGGCAATTCCGGCTCTCTACCAGCATGTGGAAGGCAATGTCCATGCCTCGCTGAACAGGGCGGTCAGCGGTAAGGTGCATATTACCGATGACTCATGGTCCCGCAGGCATGGACAGGGACGTTACCTAAGTTTCACCACGCATTGGATGACTCTGCTGGCAGCTGGGAAGGATGCAGGACAAGGTGCAGTAGTGTTGAAGGTTGTCCCGCCACCACGCCTCCAAAATGCCACTACTAATGATTGTGACACACCTCTTTCCTCCACCCCCTCCTCTTCTTCTTCCTCCATGGCCTCTTCCTGTACTTTGTCCTTGGAACCAGCAGTGCTCCGTAGCCGTTCAAGGGGCTACTCAAGTATGCAGGCCAAAAGATGCTATGCGGTGCTTGGGGGACAGGAGCCACACTGGGGCAGAGGTTCTGTCAGCTCTGCAGGTTCAGAGGTGGTTGACGCCACGCCAACTTAAGGCAGGAATGGTGGTTTGTGACAATGGCACCTACCTCCTCTCTGCCCTCCGACAGGGACAAATGACCGATGTGCCCTGTTTGGCTCACATCCTTAACCTGGTGGTGCAGCGGTTCTTGGGCAAGTACCCGGGCTTACAGGATGTCCTGAGGCAGGCCAGGAAAGTCTGTGTGCATTTCCGCCGGTCATATAATGCCAGTGCTCGGCTGGCAGACCTCCAAAAGAAGTTTAACCTGCCCAAGAACTGCCTAATCTGTGACATGCCCACAGGTGGAACTCAACGTTGGCCATGATGCAGCGGCTGCACACACAGCAGAGGGCCATCAATGAGTACCTGTGTGACTATGGCACCAGGACAGGGTCAGGGGAGCTTGGTTTTTTCCCCACGCCAGTGGGCCATGATCAGGGATGCATGCACTGTCCTGTCACCATTTGAGGAGGCCATGAGGATGGTGAGCAGTGACAGTGCATGCATCAGTGGCACTGTCCCTCTTGTCCACCTGTTGGAGCACACACTGCGTGGAATAATGGACAGGGCACTTGAGGCAGAACAGAGGCAGGAAGTGGAGGACTTCCTTAGCTCTCAAGGCCCCCTTTATCCAGACAGTGTTCCTGCGTGCCTGCTGATCACAGAGGAGGAGGAGGAGTGTGTCAGTATGGAGGTGGAGCCTGGCACTCAGCATCAGCAGCAGTCTTTAAGGGATCAGTCCCAAGAAACACATGGACTTGTACGTGGCTGGGAGGAGGTGGCTGTGGACCATGTCATCCTCAGTGACCCAGAGGACTCCGGACCGAATGCCTCATTAAACCTACGCTGCATGGCCTCCCTGATCCTGCAAAGCCTGTGGAAGGATCCTCGTATTCGTGGTATCAAGGAGAAGGACCAATACTGGCTGGCAAGCCTCCTTGATCCACGGTACAAGGGTAAGGTTTTCTGACCTTATCTTGCCGTCACAGAGGGAGCAGAGGATGAAACATCTTCGGGAGGCCTTGCAGAAAGGTCTGTGCAACGCGTTTCCAGAGACTGGGAGGTTACAAACTCCTGTTTCTGGACAACGTGTTGCTGAGGCTTCGGTCAGTTAAAGAAGGAGCGGTGGAGAAGGTGGTCGCCAGACCGATGCGTTCAATTTTTTAGTCCACAGCCCCAAGGTATGATCGGTTCCAGCAACCATCGCCAGCGTGTTTTACATGGTGCAGGAATACCTAGGGGCAAGATCTGACTTGGACACCTTTCCCACCTGAAAATCCTCTGGGTTACTGGGTCTTGAGGATGGATCACTGGCCAGAGCTTGCACAGTATGCAATTGAGCTACTGGCCTGTCCTGCATCCAGCGTTCTTTCGGAACGCACATTCAGTGCTGCTGGAGGCTTTGTAACCGATCACAGGGCGCGTCTGTCCACCGACTCAGTCGATCGACTCACCTTCATAAAAATGAATCAGTCTTGGATCACCACCAGCTACCAAGCACCTGATGCTGATGTAACCGAAGAATTTTTTTGGAAATCTCAGATCCCTTCAAAGACTGCCTATGCTGATGCTGAGTGACTATCCTGAGTAATTATCCTTTTCCTCCTCAATGATCACGCTGATAGCTTGTAAGAACATTTTTGTTTCTGGGCGTTGCCACCAGTGCCTAAGGCCCAATTTTTCAGCCCCTGTTTAACAGGGGCGTGTAATTACAATTTTTGATGCAATACTTTGCAGCAGGGCTTGTTCCTACATTCCAACTAGAGTATCTGTGAGGGGTTGCAGTGTTGTGGCACCAGTGCCTAAGGCCCAATTTTTCAGCCCCTGTTTAACAGGGGCGTTTAATTACAATTTTTGATGCAATACTTTGCAGCAGGGCTCGTTTCTGCGTTCCAACTAGAGTATCTGTGAGGGGTTGCAGTGTTGTGGCACCAGTGCCTAAGGCCCAATTTTTCAGCCCCTGTTTAACAGGGGTGTGTAATTACAATTTTTGATGCAATACTTTGCAGCAGGGCTCGTTCCTGCGTTCCAAATAGAGTATCTGTGAGGGGTTGCAGTGTCTTGGCACCAGTGCCTAAGGCCCAATTTTTCAGCCCCTGTTTAACAGGGGTGTGTAATTAAAATTTTTGATGCAATACTTTGCAGCAGGGCTCGTTTCTGCATTCCAACTAGAGTATCTGTGAGGGGTTGCAGTGTTGTGGCACCAGCACCAGTGCCTAAGGCCCAATTTTTCAGCCCCTGTTTAACAGGGGTGTGTAATTACAATTTTTGATGCAATACTTTGCAGCAGGGCTCGTTCCTGCGTTCCAACTAGAGTATCTGTGCGGCGTTGCAGTGTTGTGGCACCAGTGCCTAAGGCCTAATTTTTCAGCCCCTGTTCAACAGGGGCATGTAATTACAATTCTTGATCTAATATTTCACAGCAGGGCCCTGTGAGGGCTTACAGTGTTGTGGCCACAACAACACCTAAGGCCCAAATTTCTGCTGAGTATATAGGACAGGCCCCTACTTTCAAACATCCAACTTACAAACGACTCCTACTTGAAAACGGAAGGAGACAACAGGAAGTGAGATGAAATCCACCTCTAGGAAGGGAAATTCTCTCCTGTAAGAGTTAATATGGGAAAAACATTTCTCCTTTCCACTGATGCTTTATCACCAATCCTTGTTTCACAAAAAAACCCAAATTTTCAAAAAACATTTGTCATTGGGACAAAAAGTGAGGTGAAATCTTCTGAAGAGGAGCACAGACAGCAAAACAAATGTCACAGGGGTGATAACCCTTCCCTATGTTTTCCAAAAAGCTTAAAATAGATTTTTTGGCTGGAGCTAAACACGTTAAAAATGTACCAGTTCAAAATTACAAACAGATTCTACTTAACAACAAACCTACAGTCCCTGTCTTGTTTGCACTGCCTGTATACTGCTGTTTCCTTTTTTAACTTGGGTGCGGGGTTCCCCTTAATATCCATACAAGACCCAAAGGTCCTGGTAATGGACTGGGGGGTACCCATGCCGTTTGTCTCACTGATTTTCATCCATATTGCCAGGACCCGACATTACATTAAAGCCGCAAGCAGTTTTAAATGACTTTTTCTCCTTTACAAATGACATTTTGTGCAGGGACTGTTCTAAGCACGGGAAACACGCGCCACTTTGCAGGCATACTATAGACAACCCCCAGGTACGATATTTAAAGGAATATTTCACTTTTTTTTTTTTTTTTTTACTTTAAGCATCATTAAAATCACTGCTCCCGAAAAAACGGACGTTTTTAAAAGTTTTTTTTGCATTGATACATGTCCCCTGGGGCAGGACCCGGGTCCCCAAACCCTTTTTAGGACAATACCATGCAAATTAGCCTTTAAAATGAGCACTTTTGATTTCGAACGTTCGAGTCCCATAGACGTCAATGGGGTTCTAACGTTCGTGCAAATTTTCAGTCCGTTCGCAGGTTCTGGTGCAAACAGAACCAGGGGGTGTTCGGCTCATCCCTACTCACCAATTATGCCTCCCCTCTCAGGCTGGTTTTCACAGGTAGGCTGAGCACATTGCATGCAGGAGCCTGGAGTGTGGGCGTGGTTGGGCAGACACTAATTTGAGGTGGAGTGTCTGATTGGACAGGCGGCAGAGTTAGGGAGGAGCCAGGAAGTGCTGATGGGACGAGCAACAGGCGATATAGCCCGACTCCCGGCCGGCTGGAGCTAAAATGCGAAAGCGCCTGAGACCGAGCAGCCGAAAATAGTGTCATGGCTGCTGCGGGGACAAAACCGGGGACATATTCGGTCCGGGGAGAACGTTGCCAATCCGGGGACTGTCTCTGGAAAATGGGGACGTCTGGTTAACCCTTTCTTAAAGAGGGATTACTTTGATCCAGTTGGTCAGCTTAAGCATGTATTAAAATATGTGTGACCTAAAAATCCCTGTTTTTCATTGCAGTTTGCTGGAAAGGGTGTATAGAAGTGTGCAGAGGGTCCATCCAGAATTTGTAGTTTTACTATGTGGTCACACCCCTGGTTTGCATTGATGGAGGGGGGGTTGGTCCGCATTGTGGGGGGGCCTGCACTGATGGAGGGGTCTGTACTGAGGGGGGGTGTGAACTGATGGAGGGGGGGTCTGCAATGAGGGAGGGGAGGTCTGCACTGATGGAGGGGGTCTACACTGGGGTCTATAGTGATAGAGGGGGGTTTATACTGATAGATGAGGGTCTGCACTGAGGGGGGTACATACTGATAGATGGAGGTCTGCACTAAGGGGGTCTACACTGATAGATGGGGGTCTATGCTGATAGAGGGGGGCTATACTGATAGATGGGGGGTCTGCAATGAGAGGGGCTATACTGATGGATGGGGTCTGTACTTGGTGAGGAGGATCTATACTGCAAGAGGGGGGTCTGTACTTAGTGGGGGGTCTATACTGAGAGGGGGGTCTGCAGTTAGTGGAGGGGGGTCTGTACTGAGGGGGGCGCTATAGTTGGTGGAGGGGGTGACACCAATTTTTTCCTCACTGGGTGACACCAACCCTAGTGATGCCACTGGAGAGACACGCTCTCTGCTCAGAGCCGTGCTGCCTTGAGAAGACAGAGGACTCTGATGGGCACTGATAAAGGACTCTGATGGGCACTGATAGAGGACACTGATGGGCACTGATAGAGGGCCCTGATGGAAACTGATAGAGGGCCCTGATGGACACTGATAGAGGGCCCTGATGGACACTGATAGAGGACTCTGATGGACACTGATAGAGGGCACTGATGGGCACTGATGGACACTGATAGAGGACTCTGATGGACACTGATAAAGGACTCTCATGGGCACTGATGGACACTGATAGAGGACTCTGATGGACACTGATAGAGGACTCTGATGGACACTGATAGAGGACTCTGATGGGCACTGATAAGATTTACTGATGAGCACTGAAGGGGAGGCACTGATAGAGGACTCTGATGGGCACTGATGGACACTGATAGAGGACTCTGATGGACACTGATAGAGGACTCTGATGGACACTGATAAGATTTACTGATGAGCACTGAAGGGGAGGCACTGATAGGATTTACTGATGGGTACTGAAGGGAGGGATTGAGCTGGATGCACGTCCCAGGGGGCATGCGGGAAGCACGGTTTTGGGAGGGTGTCCATGGATACCCTCCCAAAATTGGAAGCCTGAAGCTCGGATGGAAGGGG
This sequence comes from Aquarana catesbeiana, assembly GCF_042186555.1. NCBI lineage: Eukaryota > Metazoa > Chordata > Amphibia > Anura > Ranidae > Aquarana > Aquarana catesbeiana. Next base: position 523,238,147 of record NC_133328.1, on the reverse strand, counting down.
GGCCCATCATTGTTTCTTGCACCGGGGCCCTGAAGGTTCTAGTTACGCCTCTGATTCCTACTTAGGCTGCTTTATAGAATAGAAAAAAATAGAATAGAAAAGATCGCAATAAAAAAGAATAGAATAGAAAATAAAGGAATAGATTAAAAAAAGAATAAAACTGAAAATGAATAAAATAGAAAATAACTGAATCGAAAGAATAGCATAGAGACTAGAAGAATAGAGTAGAAGCAAAAAGAAAAAAATAAAACAGAATAAAATAGAACGAATATCGCTGTCTTTCTGAATTCAAATTTCTGAAGATGATTATATTCATTCTATTCTTTTCTATTCTATTCTTTGACTCAGCATTGGAAGGAATCATCATCTTTTTTCACTTTTATACCTTACTGTAGGGCTACCGATGTCTTCTTGGGACCGAGAGACGTTTTCGTCAGCTCAGTCTTTGTGCTGGGAGTGTGATCCCGGCACATAATTGCCTGACCAGTGACACATGCGTGTAGCATTTGGGCGTTAAAGCCCAGCTATTTGCTGCCGCCGTTACTGGGGCATAAAAGTGTTAAGGGCATGTGATGTGTTTTTTTCTGCCTCTAAATGCCCCTCCATGTTAGCTGTGTTCATGAACACATAGGCGTTTAGAGGCAGAAAAAGAAATCACTTTGCATTCAGGAGAGAAGAACGCTGAACGCACATAAACTCACCTAAGCGCTAGGCGCATCTAGCACTTGAGCTTTCATTTATTTCAATGGTAAGAATTAGGGTTGTCCCAATACCACTTTTTTAAGACCTAGTGCAAGTACCAATACTTTGTATTTAAGTACTCGCCGATACCGATTACCAATACTTTTTTTAATGTCATGTGACAGTTTGACTAATGGGCACTGATAGACGGCACTAATTGATGGGCACTAATAGATGGCACCGACTGGGCACTTATAGGTGGCACTGATAGATTGGCACTGATAGTTTGACACTGACAGATGGCACTGATAGATGGCACTTATGGGCACTGATAGATGGCACCGATGTCACTTATGGGCACTGATAGATAGCACTGACGGGCGGCACTTATGGGCTCTGATAGGTGGCACTTGTGGGCACTGATAGATGGCACTGATAGGCGGCACTTATGGGCACTGATTGGCGGCCCTTATGGGTACTGATAGAGGGCACTGATAGGTGGCATTTATGGGCACTGATAGGTGGCACTTATGGGCAGGCAATGATGGGCACTGAAATGCAGCACTGATTGGCAATTGCATAATAAATGACATGGCCTCATCACCTCCAGGAGCAACATGACCCTGTCTTGGGAGCCACCGATTCATTCTTCTCAGCCATGTCTCAACTATACGCTACTGCATCGGGGGAGAAAAGGGCATGTGAGGGGGGTTTGAATCAGAGAAAGAGCTCACTCCTGAGATGGTGGAGGTGAATAGTAACAGCTGAGCCAATCTTAGCAACATCCTGGGAGTATTCCAATCAGGCTTCACGAGGTGCATAAATGGCCTTCCTCACGAGGAGAGGAAGGATTTTGCAATGCTATATGCATTATGCATATGTTATATGCATATAGCATTGCAAAATCCTTCCTCTCCTCTCATCATTCATGTCATTTAACATCTAGTAAGTATGCTGCAACGCCCATATTGGTACACCTTGCACTTGCCTGCAGTAAACCAGCAGCGGACATCTTGTTATACACAGCCCAAACTATATGGACTGGGTGTAACAAGATGTCCACTGCTGGCTTACTGCAGCCGAGTGCAGGGTGTACCAAGATGGGCGGTGTGATGTTTACCTTCTGACGTAGACACGGAACGTCACTTCCTGTAGCGAATGTGACGGCTCCGGTCACCATTTTGGACGGAATATGCGGCGGCGGCGCCCTGCACCCCTGCCCCGGCCATCTTACCCCCATGTTCCACTGCTGCCAGTCCGATCTCCACTCGGCCCTCTCCGCCCGCCGACTTCCGGTTCCAGGTATCGGATCTGGCATCGGGAGCATTTGTGCGAGCATAAGTACTCGCAAAAATGCTTGGTATCGGTCCCGATACCGATACTAGTATCGGGACAACCCTAGTTAGAATGGATTATTATTCTGTCAAAATTAATAAGGGCACCACAATTTCATGCGTTTCGGTATGCACTTTTTAATGCATTGCAGTGGGGTTTTTTCCCCCTCTTTTTTTTCTTCATCACAATTGAGGACATCTGCATTCCTGTACATTTTTGACGTGTTCTGCCGCAGTTCAGATGCATTCCATACAGAAAAAATGTAGCATGTTCTACCTTTGTTGACTGCACTGCTGTGAACTACTGTAGGGTTATCGGAATCCATGTTAAACACTATACATGCATTTTTGATGCAGAATAACAACACACTGGACTGCATCTGGTGTGAACCAGCCCTGAACGCACAAATGCCTGATGTTCCTAAATGCACGTAAACACAATTGTAACACAGGGCTTTAGGCATGTTTTTCATGTGTGTTTTCTCCTGTTGTGAAATAAGGTGTTCAGAAGAGCTGGGCAAACCCTCCGAGTGCATGAGGCCTAAAGGGTTAGTTCCATTTTACCAAAAATCGGCCTATGCAGGTAAGGGGCGCCTGTAGATAAAAACAAGCTGTGCAGCTCTGACTAAAGTTGAATAATGTCTTTGCTATAGGTGTAGGCCATTTATGCACCTCGTGAAGCCTGATTGGAATACTCCCAGGATGTTGCTAAGATTGGCTCAGCTGTTACTATTCACCTCCACCATCTCAGGAGTGAGCTCTTTCTCTGATTCAAACCCCCCTCACATGCCCTTTTCTCCCCCGATGCAGTAGCGTATAGTTGAGACATGGCTGAGAAGAATGAATCGGTGGCTCCCAAGACAGGGTCATGTTGCTCCTGGAGGTGATGAGGCCAGGAAAGTGGTTAGTTCAAAAGTAGCGTGATAATAAACCTCACCTTGATGTCCTTGATGCAAAGATTCAGAGGAACAGGGAGAAGTACAGTTCGCAGGTATTCCAGAAAGTACGGAATTTCTAAGATCTCCGTAAAATCGTTTGGGTATAGGCACCCTGGGTTCCAGAAGTGGAGTAGCCTCACAGAGCAGGCCGGACTCGGTTGGAGCAGATGAATTTATGACTGTGGGAGCATAGTTGCAACAGTCCCGATTTTCCCGGGATAATCCCGATTTTGGGACCCTCGTCCCGATCAGAGGTTGTCCCGAATCGGGATTTGCCCAGGGAAATTCGGGAATGTTTGCATTTTTCATTTTTTTTGGCAACAGGCTTCAGTAAAATGGCGGCCGGTCCCGCCGCCGCCGCTAGAACGCTCCCCCTTGTGTTCAGTAGAGAGAGGAAGGGGGCTCGATTCGTGCAGCCAATGAATCGGATTCTCCTCTCGCACGGATCGGCCCCTCCCCTCTCCACTGAACACACGACACCGGCCGCTGTAATGGACATGTGCTGGGGCCTGGGGGGCGTTATGGGAGGGGGGTTCTACACTGAGGGGGTCTGCTGAAGGCTTTTGCACTGATGGAGGGGGGCCTGCATTGATGGAGGGGGTCTGCACTGAGGGCTTCTGCACTGATGGAGGGGGGCCTGCATTGATGGAGGGGGTCTGCACTGAGGGGGTCTGCATTGATGGAGGGGGGTTTGCACTGAGGGTAGTCTGCTGAGGGCTTCTGCACTGATGGAGGGGGGCCTGCATTGATGGAGGGGGTCTGCACTGAGGGCTTCTGCACTGATGGAGGGGGGTCTGCACTGAGGGCGTCTGCATTGATGGGGGGGGTCTGCACTGAGGGGGGTTGCATTGATGGAGGGGGGGTCTGCACTGAGGGGGTCTGCATTGATGGAGGGGGGTCTGCACTAGGGGGATCTGCTCTGAGAGCGTTTGCACTGATGGAGGGGGGTCTGCACTGAGGGCCTCTGCATTGATGGAGGGGGTCTGCACTGAGGGGATCTGCATTGATGGAGGGGGTCTGCACTGAGGGGGGTTGCATTGATGGAGGGGGGGGTCTGCACTGAGGGGGTCTGCATTGATGGAGAGGGGGGTCTGCACTGAGGGGGTCTGCATTGATGGGGGGGTCTGCACTGAGGGGGGTTGCATTGATGGAGGGGGGGTCTGCACTGAGGGGGTCTGCATTGATGGAGGGGGGTCTGCACTAGGGGAGTCTGCTCTGAGGGCGTCTGCACTGATGGAGGGGGGTCTGCATTGATGGAGGGGGTCTGCACTGAGGGGATCTGCATTGATGGAGGGGGGTCTGCACTGAGGGGGTCTGCACTGATGGAGGAGGTCTGCACTGAGGGGGTCTATACTGACTCTGCTGGGGGCACCTGATGCAAGGACAGACTCTGCTGAGGGCACCTGATGCGAGGACGGACTCTGCTAGGGGCACCTGATGCAAGGAGGGACTCTGCCAGGGGCACCTGATACAAGGACAGACTCGGCTGGGGACACCTGATACAAGGACAGACTCTGCTGGGGACACCTGATGCAAGAACAGACTCTGCTGGGGGCACCTGATGCAAGGACGGACTCTGCTGGGGGCACCTGATGCAAGGACGGACTGTGCTGGGGGCACCTGATGCAAGGACGGACTCTGCTGGGGACCCCTGATTCAAGGACGGACTCTGCTGGGGACCCCTGATGCAAGGACGGACTCTGCTAGGGGCACCTGATGCAAGGACAGACTCTGCTGGTGGCACCTGATGCAAGGATGGACTCTGCTTGTGGCAGGCGACGTGGCTAGTGACACCCTCAGGGATCCCACTGATTTGGCATTATGGTGAGTTGAATGATTTAATTTTATATTACAATGTGATAATAGAAATAATGCGCTTCAATCATCCTGACACCATAACAATCAAGGTGCCGGGATGATTGAAGCGTTAACACCAGGTGTTTGGAGTATCTTTATCTGCTGATTGTTAAACTTTCTAGAATACACATATTTCTATTGTTGTGTAGGATCTGGGGTTGCTGTCCCTCCATATCTCTCCCCCCCTTCCCCTCTCTATCCCTCATTCATCTCAGACTCTAACCACACCCCCTTCGAGCCACGCCCATTTAAGCCACGCCCTCTATTTCACGTAAACCATGCCCATTTTTCGCTGCGGCGCACTTCGCGCGCCACCGTTTTCTTTTTTGTTGCTAAGTCACGTCAACAAACGAATGCCCCGCCCCCTAATTATTGTACGGCTCTGCCTACAGCCAAATAAGTGCCCCACATATTTTTTTGGCAATGTTGGCAACTATGTGGGAGGTGCGTGGGCAGATTTTTGTGAACTGCATAATATATGATACAGCAGAGATTGATCTGCAAATGTCCTCTAATGGAGAGACCTCCCTTTCAGACTCCATCCATGGCTGACTGGTACTGTCACGTAACTGGTAGGAGATTGAAATGACGAGGTCGGACTCTCTTGCATGGGCGTCCGCAAATAGGGGCAAGGCAGGGCAATTGCCCGGAACCATCAGGTGTTGTTGGCTTGCAGACTGTGTGTTGAAATGCTCGCCGTAGCCGCAATCGCGGCCGCCGCTGACTTTTTTTTCCTACGTCTGTTTCTCTGCTGGCTTCTCTGAGCTCTCTCTGATCACCCCCCGCGCTGCGGCAGCAATGGTCTGGTCTGTGTTTTCCTCCTCGCTCCTCCCACCACTGCTGCTCTGCCGAGCCAGGCCTGTTATCATTCTCCGCTCGAGTGGCGCAGCTGCTACCGCACACTGTGTCTTCCAGACCTGGTGTACCTGAGGCTGAGCCAGCCGCCCTCCCTGCCAATGTCCTCCGAGGTGAGCTTGTGAAAGGGGATGTGGGTTGGCATGGTGTTCGCTGCCTTCAGCTGATGTGCTGTGAGAAGAGGGTAGGGTGTTTGTTTCTGCCTCCCTGACCTGGTCTGATAAGGGGGGAGGCTGCTGTGTCCATCACCACCCACTAATGCACAAACTCACTGCTTTTAGTTTAACCACTTGACCACTGGGCACTTAAACCCCCTTCCTAACCAGACCAATTTTCAGCTTTCGGTGCTCTCACACTTTGAATGACAATTACTCAGTCATACAACACTTTACCCATATGAAATTTTTGTCCTTTTTTTCACACAAATAGAGCCTTGTTTTGGTGGTATTTAATCACCGTTGGGTTTTTTATTTTTTGCGCTATAAAAGAAAAAAGACTGAAAATTTGGTAAAAAAATGAATTTTTCTTTGTTTCTGTTATAAAATTTAGCAAATTAGTAATTTTTCTTCGTAAATTTTGGCCAAAATTTATACTGCTACATATCTTTGGTAAAAATAAGTACAACTTGGTGTATATTATTTTGTCTTTGTGAATGTTAGAGAGTCCAAAAGCTATGGTGCCAATATCTGAAAATTGATCACACCTGAAGTACTGACGGCCTATCTCATTTCTTGAGACCCTAACATGCCAGAAAAGTACAAATACCCCCCAAATGACCCCTTTTTGGAAAGAAGACATTCCAAGGTATTTAGAAAGATGCATGATGAGTTTTTTTGAAATTGTCATCTTTTCCCACAATTCTTTGCAAAATCAAGATTTTTTTTTTCTTTTTTTTTTTCACAAAATTGTCATATTAGAAGGTTATTTCTCACACACCGCATATGCATACCACAAATTACACCCCAAAACACATTCTGCTATTACTCCCGAGTAGGCGATACCACATGTGTGAGACTTTTACACAGCGTGGCCACATACAGAGGCCCAACATGCACGGAGCACCTCCAGGCGTTCTGGAGCACCCAGGCCAATTCTTATATTTCTCTCCTACATGTAAAAATAATAATTTATTTGCTAGAAAATTACATAGAACCCCAAAACATTATATATATATATATATATATATATATATATATATATATATATATATATATATATATATATATTTTTTTTTTTTTAAGCAAAGACCCTAGAGAATACAATGGCGGTTGTTGCAACTTTTTATCTCGCACGGTATTTGCGCAGCAATTTTTAGAACGCGTTTTTTTGGGAAAAAAAAACAAAACAGTAAAGTTAGCCCAATGTTTTTGCATAATGTGAAAGATGAAGTTACGCCGAGTAAATAGATACCTAACATGTCACCCTTCAAAATTGCACACTCTCGTGGAATGGTGCCAAACGTCACTACTTAAAAGTCTCCATAGGTGACGCTTTAAAATTTTTTACTGGTTACATGTTTTGAGTTACAGTGGAGGTCTAGGGCCAAAATTATTGCTCTCGCTCCAACGTTCGCAGTGATACCTCACATGTGTGGTTTGAACACCGTTTTCATATGTGGGCGGGACTTACGTATGTGTTCGCTTCTGCATGCGAGCACACGGACATGGGCGCTTTAAAATTTTTTTTTTTTTTTTTATTGTTTATTTTACTTTTATTTATTTTAGTTTGACACTTTTTCCCCCCCAAAAAAATTTTTGATCACTTTTATTTCTATTACAAAGAATGTAAACATCCCATGTAATAGGAATATGGCATGACAGGTCCTCTTTACAGTGAGATATGGGGTCAATAAGACCTCACATCTCACCTCTAGGCTGTGCCTGAAATAAAAAAAAAAAAAAAAAAAAAAAACGATCTTGGCTTCGATCGTAGCGGTGAGTCGGTAGAAGCACCGCAGGGTGGCGGGAAGGGGGGGGCGTCCCCTCTCGCCTCCCATAAGAACGATCAAGCAGTGGAACAGCCGCTATGATCATTCTTATGGTGTAGGAAATCGCCGGCTAAAAAAGCTGATATCTGAATGATGCCTGTAGCTGCAGGCATCATTCAGATATCCCCACTCAAAGTCAAGGACGTCATATGACTGTGGGCGGGAACTGGTTAAAAATTGCGGAGTATTGCGGGGTATTGCAGAGTATTGCGGAGTAGTGCAGGGTATATTGCAGGGTATATTGCAGAGTATTGCTGGGTATATTGCAGAGTAGTGCCGGGTATATTGCAGAGTATTGCGGAGTAGTGCAGGGTATAGTGCAGGGTATATTGCTGGGTATATTGCAGAGTATTGCGGGGTATATTGCAGAGTAGTGCCGGGTATATTGCAGAGTATTGTCGGGTATATTGCAGAGTAGTGCCGGGTATATTGCAGAGTAGTGCCGGGTATATTGCAGAGTAGTGCCGGGTATATTGCAGGGTATATTGCTGTGTATATTGCAGAGTAGTGCCGGGTATATTGCAGAGTAGTGCCGGGTATATTGCAGAGTAGTGCCGGGTATATTGCAGAGTATTGCGGGGTATTATGCAGAGTATTGCGGGGTATTATGCAGAGTATTGCGGGGTATTATGCAGAGTATTGCAGGGTATTATGCAGAGTATTGCGAGGTATATTGCAGGGATGGCTGAGCATGGAGGGATGGATGGATGTGACTACAATTGTCACTGAGCACCGCTGTGAGCACTACACATGCAGCCCTCAGCGGTGCTGCCATCCGATCCCTCCCCCTCTCCCCTCGCACTGTACCGATCGGTACAGAGAGGGGAGGGAGGAACCGGCGTCATGACATGACGCCGGTCTGTTGACATGTGATCGCTCCGATATTTGACGGAGCGATCACATGTTAAACGGCCGCGATCAGAGGACCCGGCGGTCACGGAAGTTCTCGGGTGCGCGCCCCAGGGGGGCGCGCGAGAGCAGTATTCTGGGAGGACGTCCATGGACGTCCACCCAGAACTAGCCGACTGCGCTGTAGCCGTCTTTTGGCTATGGCCCGGTCGGCAAGTGGTTAAAGGGTGATTCAGTGATTGGAGTGCAATCATTTTTACCTGGGAGTCATTTTTTGATTTGACTTTACTTGCTGTTCCATATTTTGCTTGTTGTTTTTCCAATGCAGCTTTGAAAATGCCTGCTGGATTCCTGTGCAACTCCATGCGGTGCAATTTGTCAGCTCATTCATTTAACTGGGATGAAATCACATTGGATCGCACAAAAATGTAATGCACACACTACTTTTTCAAAAGCGTACTGCACCAAATTGCATGGTACTATGGTACCATGAGATCTGGGGCAGGCAAAAGCACTGCAATTGTGATCTGTGTTTGAGGTGTCCTTAGAAAAATATATATACACCTGCAGGAGATCACATACCCAGTGCGTTTTGAACGCAGTGTGGGAAACGCACACGGAACATGGATTCTCCTGCACCACCTTCTGGTATAAAGGAGCCCTTAAAATGATACTAAAGGTTTGTTTAAAAAATAACAAACATATCATACTTGCCTCCACTGTGCAGCTTGTTTTGCACAGAGTGGCCCTGAACATCCTCTTCTGGGGTCCCTCGGCGGCTCTCGCGGCTCCTCCCCGCATTAGATAACCCCCTAGGAGAAGCACTCTCCCGAGGGGATTACCTTGCGTGCGCGCTCCTGATTCATTAATTCGGCGTCCATAGACACCAAGTGTATGACTTGGCCCCGCCCCCCAGCACCATTGTCAAAAAGGGACTGAGCATGGGTGTCCATAAAATTATGCCCCCCCTGAAAAAAGTTCTGTGGACGCCAATGCTCTCTTGTATATCCAGCCCAAGCCCCACTGAGAGTGGAACAGATGGTGGTGAGGGACAGGAGGAATACGAGTGCCTGTAAGTGTTGATTGCAGAGCTTGTGGCAGAAGTTGTAGACTCTGTGATTCAGGCAGAACATCAGGTCAAAAACTGGGATGATACTGGATAGATCAGCTGAGGTTGAAGGGGAACTCCAACAGACTTGCAGGTACAGGGTGCGTGGCTTTCTGGAACCTCCCGTAGCCTGGAGACAGAAGTACACTGGACCCAATGGAGCTGGGATAAAGGGCAGCCAGCACAGGCACTCGAAATAAGTTTTGAGCCAGGCAGGAAACAGAAGCAAGGTCAATAGGACAGCCAGATTCAGCAGCGAGCAGGCAGCAGGGTACCAGGACATCAGACAGTAGCAAGGTCAAGAGTAAGCCGGGGTCAGGAACCAATAATCAGGAATGTAAACAGTCCAAAGCCAGGTCAGTGGAAAGCCAGGGCAGCAACAGTTAGAAAGCAGGATTCAAGCAGGGTATCAGGAAACAGCTGAAGACCAGTCAGCATTGAGCAGGAGTCAGTGCATCCTTTAATTAGGCTGTCTGGCACCAATTGGGATTGTGGATGTGCTCCTGCAAGTGCGTGCATTCCTTCGCGCTTGTTGCATATGGGAAACTGTGGTCTCTGGTGCGCATGTGTGTGCACCCGATCTCTTACAACACTTCTATCTCCTGTCTCAGAGAACGTGTGAGAAGTTATCATGCTGATAGAGCTACTGAGCAAGAGACAGCTACAGGACATAGTGCTTTAGAGAGATAAGAAAACACTACAGCTATATGTGCCCAGCTTAAATTTCATGAATCGGGTTTACATCCACTTTAAGGTTTGTTTTACCCTCTGTGATGAGGGGTTAAAGTATAACTAAAGACAAAACTTTTTTTTTAGTTTTGAATAGAGTAGGGATAGATTAGGACACCTGTCAATTTTTATTGCTGTCTGTGCCCCTGTTAAGGAGATTCACCCTCTCTAATTGTGCTGGTTGCCATTGTCATTGAAAGTGAAAGTAAAAAAAAAATCCCCAAATATTGGGTTGTCGCCAGAAAAGTAATAGAGGGGAAATGTTCTAATGGGGACACTAGTTCTGGTGGCCTGGGGATCCCCAAAGAATTTTCTTAAAGTGAACCTTCAGTAATTTTTTGAACTTTCCATCTATTAAATCTTCTGCCCTTGTTATTTTAACTTTGGATAGTAAACCATTTTTTTGTGCCAGTAAATACCTTCTACAGCCCACTCCCTGTTTACTGTCTGGTCATTAGCCTAGGCTTGTAACATCATGCACAGCTCTTTCTTTTTCACTCTCGTGAGAGTTTGCCAGGAAGGGAGGGGGGATGCGTCATAAGAGGGCCAATGAGAGCTGCAGGGCTGCAGAGCTGGAGGTGTGCCTTTGTGTGTCTGTGTAAATCCAGGAAGTGAACAGGCAGCAGCTTCAGCTGCCCACAGTTAAAATGGCTACAGCCAGACTCAGTGGAGGGAGATTTCTGCAGTATATTTGGCAAGTACAGAATCACAGTATATATAAAGTAATATGCAAAGTGGTTGGAGGGAAGCTTCAGAATGGCATATATGTTTTTATTACAAATTATGTGAACAGACTGCCGTTCCTCTTTAATTTGCAGGGATTTCCTCTCACTTCCTGTTTGGCTATGGGACAGGAAGTGAAGGAAAATTTCCGCAATGGGACAGAGATGGTGAAAAAAATCTGACAGGGTTTACTACCCTTCCTTGCTCTATCCAAAATGAAAAAAAAATAACCTATAGTTCCACCTTAAGCTCTATTGTCCACAGTGCGGTGCTATGCTGTGAATTGTGTCCCACTGCATTATGCCGGAAAAAGTACTGCATGTAGCATAATTTTTCAACGCAAGCCACCATAGTGCAGTGGTGTGTAGTTGCTTGATAGGGAACAAAACTTTTTTGCCTTGTCCTCTGTTGGGACTGCACTAGGCAAGGGTGTTGGGTAAAATCGTTGAATGTCCATAGTCTGGGCACAAGCTCATTTTAAATGTTTTTGTTCTTGTGTTAAATATAGACAACTGTGGATTTGCCACTAGAGGTAGCCCTGTCTGCAAACAGGAAATACATAGTTTTCAGAGAGTCAGCTGACTCATAGACTTGCCCTGTAAAAAGGAGCAATTAAAGCACCGCTGTGATGTAGTACTGCAATATGGGAAGCAGAGCGTGCAAGTGTAGTGAACAAATATGACTTATTCCTGTACATATATTAATTACAAATTATGCATGAAATTTTTTTTTAATGCAATAAGCCCCAGTTAACACTATAACCCATTTGTGAATCGCACAGAAACAGCACCGCAATTCTGTGCAATTCACATGCTATTCAGTGCAATGTCATTTGAGCCCATTCATTTCAGACTAACATGTCTGTGGATATTGCCGCTAAGACCTCTCTAAGGGCATTGGTTTCTGTGAGCCAGCAAGTCATGGTCCTTCATGGACAAGTGCTTAGTGAGTCTCTAACTGAGTTCTCCAGCCACTTATGCCAGTGGACTCCAGGCACAACGTCAAGGATGCAGATGAGTTCAGGGCATCACAATTAGCCCTTCTAACCAAGGAGGCCCTAAGCCCATCACAGCCATCTTTATTCCCAGCTCTAAGGGCACCTTTATCCAAGTCATTTACCCTTGCCTTACACCTAGCTTCACCAAGGGTAGAAGAAGGAAGATCGTCCTCCTTGAAAAGGTTAAGCCGGTTTTGAATGTCTCTTGGGTTCAAACATTCCCTAGGGTGTTTAACCGCTTGCCGACCAGCCGCCGCAGTTATACTGTGGCAACATGGCTCGGCTGTGCGAATTGCCGTCATGTTACATCGGTAACATAGACGGCCACTAGGGGGGCGCGCGCCTACGGAGCCGATGCGAGTGCCCGGCACTCACGATCACCGCCGGGCTCCCGCGATCGCTCGGGGCACACCGAAAACCGAGATCTGTGTGTGTAAAGTTTCCGGCTCTCTGAGGGGAGAACAGACAGATTGTCTGTTCATACAGAGTATGAACAGCGATCTGTCATCTCCCCTGCACAGTCCCCTCCCCCTTCAGTTAGAACACACACTAGGGAACACATTAACCCCTTCACCGCCCCCTAGTGTTAACCCCTTCACTGCCAGTGACATTTTTACAGTAATCAATGCATTTTCATAGCACTGATCGCTGTAAAAATGCCAATGGTCCCAAAAATGTGTCACAATTGTCCGACATGTCCGCCATAATGTTGCAGTCCTGATAAAAATCGCAGATCGCCGCCATTACTAGTAAAAAAATAAATAAATAATAAAAAAGCCATAAAACTATCCCCTCTATTGTAGACGCTATAACTTTTGCGCAAACCAATCTATATACGCTTATTGCGATTTTTTTCACCAAAAATATGTAGAAGAATACATATCGGCCTAAACTGAGGAAAAAAATATTTTTTTTAATATTTTGGGATTTATTATAGCAAAAAGTAAAAAATATTGCGTTTTTTTTTTTTTTTCAAAATTGTCGCTCTTTTTTTGTTTATAGCGCAAAAAATAAAAACTGCAGAGGCGATCAAATACCACCAAAAGAAAGCTCTATTTGTGGGAAAAAAGGATGTCAATTTTGTTTGGGTGCAATGGCGCACGACCGCGCAATTGTCATTTAAAAATGACGCAGTGCCATATCGCAAAAAATGCTCTGGTCAGGAAGGGGGTAAAATTATTCTGGTCTGAAGTGGTTAAGCAGGTCCGGAATGGGATGACCCAGATGACTGCCTTCAAAGTCCAAACATACTTCACGTTTCTAAGCCACAGCTTTCCATATTCCACAATGAATGGAAAGGTGAAGAGGTTGATTCAAGAAGAGTGGCAGTAGTGAAGTTTTACATAAGTAAGCAGCAGCAAAATTATGCCCTACCTAGGAGGGAAACGTCGCTTCTCTGGGTAAAAGAATGGCACTGCAACATGCTTACACACTTAACATGAGTTGCAGTAACACACACTATGCATTTTGTTAGTGTTATTGTTCCTAGGGAAGATTCAGCTTCTGTTGGCTGTGTCCTCGATCGATGAATTGATGGATATCTGAGAGATTCATGTCGAGAGGCAGGGGGCGCTTATTAGCCAGTGATCGCAGGACTTCGTAGAAAGCACAATACAGTCAGGAACCAGGATCTTGAGGTCACCTTTACTTATGAATTGCTGAAAGAGCAGGCTATTAGTGCTCTTGGTGAGCTTAAGTGCTGGACAGATTTTGTGGATGAAGTAGCATTTGTTGAACTCCCAAGGCAGTGCTGCATTCAGTGACAATGAAGAGGGCTATAAAGCCCAGTCCTTGGTCAACAAACCTGTCCTCAAACAGGGTGGTTAAAAGTGCTTGTATGATGACAAGTTTTTCCCTCTAACCAGAAGTTGTAACTGTTCCATGAGAGTCACGGCTGCTCAACCCTAGATGTGCTCAATTCGCTATGCGGATGGTGCTCGCAGCCGTCTCTTGATTGCCGAATAACAGTGTTTAAGTTTCATAGAGCAGTACACATCCTTGGAATGTCACACACTCTTTATTGGTCACAAATAAAAATTTGTATGTACATCCCAACCCTAAGCACTATTCCAAGAGCAAGAAGAGTTATGCCGCGTACACACGGCCGGACTTGTGAACGGTCTAAACTCCATCGGCATTTCCGACAGAGAGATTTCGAACATGTTCTATATCTGAGTCTGTCGGAAATGCCGACAGAAAAAGTCCGATGGGGCATACACACGGTTGGAATGTCCGACCAAAGGCTCCCAACAGACTTTTTCTGTCGGGAAGTCCGGCCGTGTGTACGTGGCAAAAGTCTGGCCTTCCTCTTCATAGCAGGTTGAGGCTCTGGTGAGTTCTCCCTGCTAGTTTGGTCCACTCTGCATTCCAGGACTCAAGATCCTTTTGCCAGAATGGAAAACTTCAAGAGCAGATGGAAGGGTGTGCATGCAAGGGCATCTTTCTGAAGGACATACAATCATGGTCCTTTACTTTTTTTTTTTTTTTAAATCAAAAGGTTTTTATTTCACATAGAAGCAAAACAAAAGTACAACAACACACTTCCATTTGTCACGTTACAAACAAGCACATAACAAAATTACAAGTATCTTAATGAAAAAGAATAAAGAAAATGAAAAGGCCACCAAAGCCACATAGCATACAGTCTTACAATAGTACCATGAAAAGCAATTATACAAGCATTTAGACCCCTCTTGTTTATTTCCCCTTATCATTATAATGCTCTTTACACTTTCAGTGCCCACACAAACCCTTAGCTTTAGGGGCATTGCAGAAGCCTCATCTGAACAAGCTCTTTAGGGCTTAGTCCCAGTGTATCAAGCCAGGGGCCCCACAGTCTGTCAAATTTGGCAAGCCACCCCATATGCTGATATATGGTCCTTTTCAATCCCTTCATCCTCTACAGGAGTCTTGTTGATGGGAGACCCCCCCCCCGGTTAGTGTGGCAGGGGCCAGGGTGGCTGATTGTGCGCACAGATGGTAAAGCCCATTTTTGGGGATCCGTGGGTGCTTTCTACAGTAAAACTTCATCTTGACCAGAATAGCACATTACGTTTAGGAGGTGGATGTCCTCTATCAGTACATTAGTATTTTACAACTGCTATCGGGAATGATTCTAAGTTCTCCCACAGAGATTCAGAGGTGTATTTAGGTTTTGTGCTGCCCTAGGCCTGACTAAACTTGTACACCCCCTAATTTAAATACGACCCACCCCTTCCTGTCAATGCCATGCCCCTTCCTGTTTAAGACCCGCCCTGTCATCTGTAAACCACACCCTTTCCTCTTTTGGCCCCACCTTTTCTTCTTAGAGCTCCACCTCTTTCTCTCTGTACATTAACCACCTCCCACCCGGCCACTGCACATAAACATGGTCATTTCCTTGTCCTGAGTGGACGATCAGGAACGTCCCTCAGAGCGAGTGCTCGCAGCACGGCCACTGCGGCTTGATCCTGTGATCATTATGATCACAGAATCCAGCTGAGCAGAGATCGGGATATGCGAGCTGTGATTGGCCCTCCCGATCACGTGACGGTTGTGTCCAATCGCAGCCATCACAATGTAAAGAGAGACGCATGTCTCTGTGACAGTTCTCCCCGCCAAGCTCAGTGCAGTGGGGGGGAGGGGGAATCTGCAGATCTGTGACAGCTCTCTGTGTGAGAATGATTTTACACAGAGAGCTGTTACAGATCACCCCAAAAACAGTACACCAAGCACCCCTGTCACCCCTGTCCCCATTCACACGTCAGTGTCCTCATAAAACATCTGTCTGTCCCCCATCACTGCCAACACCAAATAAACACTGATTTGGGTTATTTTTACCAAAGAAATATAGCAGCATCATTTTTGGTCAAAATTTATCAAAAGAAAATACTTATTTGCAAAATTTTATAACAGAAACTAAGAAAAATGCTTTTTTTAAAAAAAAAAAAAATGTAATTCTTTTTTTATTTGTAGCCTAAAAAATAAAAATCCCAGCGATGATTAAATACCACCAAAGAAAAGCTCTATTTGTGTGAAAAATTGATAAAAATGTAATTTGAGTACAGTGTAGTATGACCGCGCAATTGTCATTCAAAGTGTGACAGCGCTGAAAGCTAAAAATTGGTCTGGGAAGGAGGGGGGTGAAAGTGCCCGGTATTGAAGTGGTTAAAAGTGGGTACCAAGTGCAGCCTCATCGGCGCCCATCAACGCAGCCTCGTCGGCGCCGATCAATGCAGCCTTGTCGGTGCCCATCAAAGTAGCCTCGTCGGCGCCCATCAACGCAGCCTCCTCAGTGCCCATCAACGCAGCCTCCTCAGTGCCCATCAACGCAGCCTCCTCAGTGCCCATCAATGCAGCCTCCTCAGTGCCCATCAATGCAGCCTCCTCAGTGCCCATCAACGCAGCCTCGTCAGCGCCCATCAACGCAGCCTCCTCAGTGCCCATCAACGCAGCCTCCTCAGTGCCCATCAACGCAGCCTCCTCAGTGCCCATCAATGCAGCCTCGTCAGTGCCCATCAATGCAGCCTCGTCAGTGCCCATCAATGCAGCCTTGTCAGTGCATGGAGAACATGTATGCACAGCGTTCCTGTGCGATCCGAGGCCGGTTCCAGTGTGAACTGAGCCTAAGCCTAGGTTCACATTGGAGCGATTTGTCATGCGATTTGAGAGATCAAATCGCATGAAAAGTCGCAGGCTATTGAAGGCAATGGCACTGTTCCAATCAGTGCGACACCAATTTTGCAGCGTTGCACCGGTTTGCAAAAGTAGTTTCTGTGCTACTTTTGCCAATTTCAGGTGCGACTTCAATAGACCTCTGTGAATGAAGCCACACAAATGTCTATCAAGTAGCACCTGAAATCGCGCTGACCTTGCTACTTTGAAATCGCGCCACTTCAAGTGAAATAGTGTGATTTCGAAGTAGCATCAATGTGAACCGGGGCGAAGAGATACAAGGAGCTATGAAAGGTTAACCACATATACAAACAGACACTAAGGTGATAAATGCCATTGATTCCAGAAGCACCAGGCCTGCAGATATTGAGCTGTAAAGAGTTAATCATATATGTAAGCAGCAGTGTATATGTGTCCATTGAAACACAGCAAGGACACAAAGGGTTAATTATCAGAGTCTGTATTTCAGATAACAGGGAGATGATAGGAGAAACAAAGTCTGAGCACAGATAAGTCCTGTGTGAGGTTTTCAAGGAGAGACAGTGAAGAGGATGGGGATTTTACTCTCACCCTCCAAGATATACAGACTGTAGCTGAGTCTGCCCACTGAAGACACAATCCCAGTGACCCGACAACACCGGAGGAGACTGAGAAGACGCTGACAAGTTCTCTCTCCTGTCTGTGCAGAGGGAAGGGGGAGGGGGGGACTGTGAACACACGCTGTGTGTGCTCCATGTAAGAGACTCTGCAGCTAGCAACCTCCTGCACGGAATGGACTGACTCGGGAGGAAGAGGGGGGGCACAAAGTGCCACCCTAGGCCTGGGCCTTGTTGGCCTAGGCCAAAATACAGCACTGCAGAGATTTACAGACTTTTGTTGTCCTCTGTTTCTCGTAAATAGAAGACCGGAGACCAGTGTTGAATTTAAAGAAACTGAGTCTCGGTGGGACATTTCCAGTTTGTGTGTCTTCCTTTCTGGGCTTTCCACCCTGCTCTGTGTCGCCACTCTGAGGAAACGAGGGTGCTTCAACTCCAACTCCATTATTACTTGGATAGTATTCTACTGTTGTCTCAGAGTCTAGATGATCTATTGGCCAGCCTGAGAAGTTTTGGCTGGATAGGAGGTGTCAAGACAGTTGAAGCAGTCCTGACTAGTCATTACGGAGGTCCAGTTCAATGCTCAAGCAAGTACTTTTCTCCTCTTTCTCAGAATGGGCCAAGCAGTTGTCAGTTTCCCAATGCAATGATCTTGATGATGTCTTGCATTCATATGGTACCCTGGGCACACTGGATTCTTTGGACATTCCAAAAGTTTTCCTTTTGCAAGGCAGAAGGCAGCACTTAAAGAGGAAGTCCATGCAAAAACTAAAATCCTTGCATCCATAGACACCACGGATCTAACACTAACCTCTCTATCCCTGTACATAAAAAATGAGTATACATACCTTTTTGGAAGCTGATCTGACCTGCTCCGGCCCGATTTACAGCGGCGGAAGCTCTGCAGAGTATAAGGCTGACCATGGTTGTGAAATTAATGGGAAATGACGTCACCCATAGAGTTACTATGGGGCTTCCGTTGTTGTCCATCTCCTCTGCACCCGCCTCTACAGTGAAGATACGGCTGACAGCTCAGCGTGGGATCTGGTCGGAGCGGGTCAGATTGGCTTCCAAAAAGGTATGTATACTAATTTTTTCTTCACAGGGATAGAGAGGTTGGTGTTAGATCTCCTCAGATGCACAGGAGCCTCTGGTGATAGGTATGTCAGGGGACCCTCACTTGATTCCGTCATTGATTGTACTGGGCTATTGTCACCACTGATGCCAGTGCTACAGGATGGCTCACCACCAACAGTCATCTCAGAATGCAAGACAGGTGGAGTTTCCCATCAGGCAGGGTAGTCTTCAATGTGCAGAAAATCCAAGCAGTTGGAATAACACTGTGCGCTGTCGCCTCACATTCAGGCTTCATTGATTATTCTGCATGAGGTCAACACAGCAGCAGTGTCATACATTCAGAAACAAGGAGAACCGATGGCAAGTTCTAATAGAAGTGGAACTATCAGGTCCCTAATAATATAATATAATCTTCAGGGGTTACAGACGGTATACCTTCTGGGTGGCCAGGATGCTGAAAGGTACTGTTACATCAGTTTTTTTTGGTTCCCAATGAATGGGTATTTAATCGGAACATCTTGCTCATATCACTAAAGTATGGGCCTCCCTCAGCTGAACCATCCATTCAAAAGGTGCCTCTCTTGCTACCCTCACCTGTTGGTGGGGGAAGTGGACATTCTCACTCACCCAAGGAATAGTCTCCTAGAAAATACCTTTCCTCTACTGCCTTTGGTCATGAAGTTCCAGGGAGAATGCTGTCTGAAGGTCCCACTGTAATAGCAAGCATGCCGATTGGCCCATAGGCCTTTGGTTTACCCTAGCCATAAAACTCAGCTTTGACCCAGCACTTCAGCTACCAGTGTTTCCACAACACCTGTCCTAGGATGGACTGGAAATTGAGAGGGAAGGATTGGAGGACATGGGCCATCCTCTGGAAGTGGTTTAATCCTGGCAAGGTTCCAGAAAGGATGTCAACAAACACTATTTACTCCAAAGTCTGGAACAGGTTACATAGTTACATAGTTGGCAAGGTTGAATAAAGACACCAGTCCATCTAGTTCAACCTGTGGTATGTGTGTGTGAGAGTTTATAGCAATAGTAAACCCCATAACCCTGTATGTTGTGATTGTTTAGATGCCCATCTAATAGTTCAACGCTCCCTGCTGACACCACTGCTTGTGGAAGGCAATTCCAAAGTGAACTATTGCTCAGGCAGATACAAGGCCAGATAGCGATTTCTTCTGGCAACGCGCTGTGACGCGAAACGTGTTGGGTGGGACCACAAACGTGTGACATCATCACGCCCACTAATGCTGGTCTTCAGCAAGGCCCTCCACTATCTGATTGCAATGTATCTGCCTGAGCAATAGTTCATTTTGGAATTGTGGCGATTACTAAGTGATGCTTTTATACTGAGACCCTGATGACCATACTTACCTGATTTGGAGACTCCGGCCGAGGATTTGAGGCTCCCTATGTACTATCGATCTCTGTAATTGGGAATCACATCCATCTGGTAAGAGGCTTTATGGTGGTGGTGGACACGCATGTAAGGTGCACTTCCTAGTCTCTTCACGTGGCTCATTTCTCGGTGGAATCTCTGTGAGAAGATCTACCTCACTTTATTCACAAAGATGTTTTATCACAGTTGTTCTTTTACAATATGGACTGACTTTCTAACCTATCACATTTATGAATGTCTATTAGTTGTTTTCAAGAAAACCTCATGAACAAAAACAAAAGGCTAACAGATATGACACTGGAAGATGAGTCCCCCAAACCAGACGGTATCCAATGTGCTACTGGGGAAGAGTGGGGGGTAATTTCAAGTAGCTCCAGAGCTAATGAAATGGCTGTGCCAAAGCCGCAAGGACTCTCAGCTGTGGATGGTAGGAGTGAACAGAAAGTCTAATGCTGTAAACAAGAATACTGCATAGGAACCTGGCATGTAAGATCAAAGAATCAGGGTAAGCTGGATGTGGTCAAATAGGAGATGGCAAGATTGAACATCAATATCTTGGGAGTTAGTGAATTAAAATGGACTACAATGGGAAAATTCAACTCAGATGACTACTATATCTCCTACTGTGGACAAGAATCTCTCAGAAGAAATGGTGTAGCCCTCATAGTCAACAAATGAGTGAAGAAAGCAGTACTGGGGTACAATCCCAAAGATTACAGGATGATCTCAGTCTGTATCCAAGACGAACCACTTAACATCACAAAAATCCAAGTTTATGCACCAACCTCTGATGCCGAAGAAGCTGACATTGACCGCTTTTATGAAGATCTACAAAACCTTTTAGAACTAACTCCAGAAAAAGATATTATTTTCTTAACCTCCATGGCGGTATGATTATTTCAGATTTTTGATCCTCAACGGGGTACAATGATCTGCATTGAAATTTGGCGTTTTATATTGTATGCCTATAATTCTTAGGAATAACACACTTAAATCTGTCCAAACAAGAGTCTAGTAGACATCCCGGGTATGATAAAGTGTACATTCCGATACCAAAGAAAGGCAGCGCCAAAGAATGTTCAAACTACCGTACGATCACACTTATCTCACACGTAGGGATGAGCCGAACACCCCCCGGTTCGGTTCGCACCAGAACCCGCGAACGGACCGAAAGTTCGCACGAACGTTAGAACCCCATTGACGTCTATGGGACTCGAACGTTCGAAATCAAAAGTGCTCATTTTAAAGGCTAATTTGCATGGTATTGTCCTAAAAAGGGTTTGGGGACCCGGGTCCTACCCCAGGGGACATGTATCAATGCAAAAAAAACTTTTAAAAACGGCCGTTTTTTCGGGAGCAGTGATTTTAATGATGCTTAAAGTAAAAAAAAAAAAGTGAAATATTCCTTTAAATATCGTACCTGGGGGGTGTCTATAGTATGCCTGTAAAGTGACGCGTGTTTCCCATGTTTAGAACAGTCCCTGCACCAAATGTCATTTTTAAAGGAAAAAATCTCATTTAAAACTGCTTGCGGGTTTAATGTCATGTCGGGTCATGGCAATATGGATGAAAATCAGTGAGACAAACGGCATGGGTACCCCCCAGTCCATTACCAGTCCCTTTGGGTCTTGTATGGATATTAAGGGGAACCCCGCACCCAAATTAAAATAAGGAAAGGTGTGGGGCCACCAGGCCCTATATACTCTGAACAGCAGTATACAGGCGGTGCAAACAAGACAGGGACTGTAGGTTTGTTGTTAAGTAGAATCTGTTTGTAATTTTGAACATTTTTAACGTGTTTAGCTCCAGCCAAAAAATCTTTTCTAAGCTTTTTGGAAAACATAGGGAAGGGTTATCACCCCTGTGACATTTGTTTTGCTGTCTTTCCTCCTCTTCAGAAGATTTCACCTCACTTTTTTGTCCCAATGAAAAATGTTTTTTGAAAATTTGGGTTTTTTTGTGGAACAAGGATTGGAAAGCATCAGTGGAAAGGAGAACTTGTTTTCCCATATTAACTCTTACAGGAGAGAATTTCCCTTCCTAGGGGTAGATTTCATCTCACTTCCTGTTGTCTCCTTCCGTTTGCAAGTAGGAGTCGTTTGTAAGTTAGATGTTTGAAAGTAGGGTCCTGCCCTATATACTCAGCAGAAATTTGGGCCTTAGGTGTTGCTGTGGCCACAACACTGTAAGCCCTCACAGGGCCCTGCTGTGAAATATTAGATCAAGAATTGTAATTACATGCCCCTGTTGAACAGCAGCTGAAAAATTAGGCCTTAGGCACTGGTGCTGGTGCCACAACACTGCAACCCCTCACAGACACTCTAGTTGGAACGCAGGAACGAGCCCTGCTGCAAATTATTGCTTCAAAAATTGTAATTACACGCCCCTGTTAGACAGGGGCAGAAAAATTGGGCCTTAGGCACTGGTGCTGGTGCCACAACACTGCAACCCCTCACAGACACTCTAGTTGGAACGCAGGAACGAGCCCTGCTGCAAATGATTGCTTCAAAAATTGTAATTACACGCCCCTGTTAGACAGGGGCAGAAAAATTGGGCCTTAGGCACTGGTGCTGGTGCCACAACACTGCAACCCCTCACAGACACTCTAGTTGGAACGCAGGAACGAGCCCTACTGCAAAGTATTGCATCAAAAATTGTAATTACACGCCCCTGTTAGACAGGGGCAGAAAAATTGGGCCTTAGGCACTGGTGCTGGTGCCACAACACTGCAACCCCTCACAGACACTCTAGTTGGAATGCAGGAACGAGCCCTGCTGCAAAGTATTACATCAAAAATTGTAATTACACGCCCCTGTTAAACAGGGGCTGAAAAATTGTGCCTTAGGCACTGGTGGTGGCGCCCAGAACCAAAAATGTTCTTACAAGCTATCAGCGTGATGATTGAGGAGGAAGAGGATAATTACTCAGGGATAGTCACTCAGCATCAGCATAGGCAGTCTTTGAAGGGATCTGAGATTTCAAAAAAAATTATTCGGTTACATCAGCATCAGGTGCTTGGTAGCTGGTGGTGATCCAAGACTCATTCATTTTTATGAAGGTCAGCCGATCGACCGAGTCGGTGGACAGACGCACCCTGTGATCGGTTACCACGCCTCCAGCAGCACTGAATGTGCGTTCCGAAAGAACGCTGGATGCAGGACAGGCCAGTAGCTCAATTGCATACTGTGCAAGCTCTGGCCAGTGATCCATCCTCAAGACCCAGTAACCCAGAGGATTTTCGGTGGGAAAGGTGTCCAAGTCTGATCTTGCCCCTAGGTATTCCTGCACCATGTAAAACAGACGCTGGCGATGGTTGCTGGAACCGATCATACCTTGGGGCTGCGGACCAAAAAATTGTCTGAACGCATCGGTCAGACGGCCACCTTCTCCACCGCTCCTTCTTTGACTGACCGAAGCCTCAGCAACACGTTGTCCAGAAACAGGAGTTTGTAACCTCCCAGTCTCTGGGAACGCGTTGCACAGACCTTTCTGCAAGGCCTCCCGAAGATGTTTCATCCTCTGCTCCCTCTGCGATGGCAAGATAAGGTCCGCAACCTTACCCTTGTAACGTGGATCAAGGAGGGTTGCCAGCCAGTATTGGTCCTTCTCCTTGATACCACGAATACGAGGATCCTTACGCAGGCTTTGCAGGATCAGGGAGGCCATGCAGCGTAGGTTTGCTGAGGCATTCGGTCCGGAGTCCTCTGGGTCACTAAGAACGACATGGTCCGCAGCCACCTCCTCCCAGCCACGTACAAGTCCATGTGTTTCTTGGGACTGATCCCTTAAAGACTGCTGCTGATGCTGAGTGCCAGGCTCCACCTCCATACTGACACAATCTTCCTCCTCCTCCTCTTCCTCCTCGTCCTCTTCCTGTGTGATCGGCGGGCACGCAGGAACACTGTCTGGATAAAGGGGGCCTTGAGAGCTAAGGAAGTCCTCCTCTTCCTGCCTCTGTTCTGCCTCAAGTGCCCTGTCCATTATTCCACGCAGCGTGTGCTCCAACAGGTGGACAAGGGGGACAGTGTCACTGATGCATGCACTGTCACTGCTCACCATCCTCGTGGCCTCCTCGAATGGTGACAGGACAGTGCATGCATCCCTGATCATGGCCCACTGGCGTGGGGAAAAAAAAACAAGCTCCCCTGACCCTGTCCTGGTGCCATAGTCGCACAGGTACTCATTGATGGCCCTCTGCTGCGTGTGCAGCCGCTGCAGCATGGCCAACGTTGAGTTCCACCTGGTGGGCATGTCACAGATTAGGCGGTTCTTGGGCAGGTTAAACTCCTTTTGGAGGTCCGTCAGCCGAGCACTGGCATTATATGACCGGCGGAAATGCACACAGACTTTCCTGGCCTGCCTCAGGACATCCTGTAAGCCCGGGTACCTGCCCAAGAACCGCTGCACCACCAAGTTAAGGACGTGAGCCAAACAGGGCACATGGGTCATTTGTCCCTGTCGGAGGGCAGAGAGGAGGTTGGTGCCATTGTCGCAAACCACCATTCCTGCCTTAAGTTGGCGTGGCGTCAACCACCTCTGAACCTGCCCCTGCAGAGCTGACAGAACCTCTGCCCCAGTGTGGCTCCTGTCCCCCAAGCACACCAGCTCAAGCACCGCATGGCATCTTTTGGCCTGCGTACTTGCGTAGCCCCTTGAACGCCTACGGAGCACCGCTGGTTCCGAGGAAGAGGCCATGGAGGAAGAAGAAGAGGAGGGGGTGGAGGAGAGAGGTGTGTCACAATCAGCATTTTGGAGGCGTGGTGGCGGAACAACCTCCAACACTACTGCACCTTGTCCTGCATCCTTCCCAGCTGCCAGCAGAGTCACCCAATGCGCCGTGAAACTTAGGTAACGTCCCTGTCCATGCCTGCTGGACCATGAGTCAGCGGTAATATGCACCTTACCGCTGACCGCCCTGTCCAGCGAGGCATGGACATTGCCTTCCACATGCCGGTAGAGAGCCGGAATCGCCTTCCGTGAGAAAAAGTGGCGTTTGGGTACCTGCCACTGAGGAACCGCACATTCCACAAACTCACGGAAGGGGGCAGAGTCTACCAACTGAAAAGGCAGCAGTTGAAGTGCTAGCAATTTTGCCAAGCTAGCATTCAACCGCTGGGCATGTGGATGGCTGGGAGCAAACTTCTTTCGGCGGTGCAGCAGCTGGGGCAGGGAAATTTGCCTGGTACAATCTGACGTCGGTGTACCAAAAGCAGATTGCCCACAAGTACTTGGCTGTGACACACCTAATTCTACACCTTCATTCCTCTCACTGTAGGTCTCAGAGAGGACTGAAGGTCTAGTGGGGTTGGAAATCTCAGCTGATGAGGAGCAAGGAGAGATCCTCTTTGTTCTTTGGTGTGGGTCTTTTAGATACGCTTGCCAACGAACTGCATGGCAGGTCAACATATGTCTGGTCAAGCATGTGGTACCCAAGCGGGAGATATTTTGGCCACGCGAGATACGCTTGAGACATATGTTGCAAATAGCAGCGGTGCGATCTGATGCACTCGTCTCAAAAAAGGCCCACACCAAAGAACTTTTTGAATAACGCGCAGAGACTGCAGCGCCCTGCACATGTGGAGCTTTGGGGTGTGATGCAGTCAATGTGCTGCCCTTAGGCTGGCCCCTGGAGGGCATCCTGCCTCGTTGGTGATGTGCTGCCGCCTCCTCCTCCTCCTCCTCCTCCTCCTCCTCCTCCTCCTCCTCCTCCTCTCTCCTATCAGGCACCCACGTTGAGTCAGTGACCTCATCATCCCCTCCCTCCTCATCACTGGAGCAAACCTGGCAGTATGCTGCAGCAGGGGGAGCATGACTGCCAGATTGCTGTCCTTCTTGGGCACCCCCTCTGTCCGCGCTCATGTTACTGCCTTCATCGAGCTCAGTATCGTCATCAGAGCCTTCCAAACGCTGGGCATCCTCCTGGAGCATGTACCCAACACTGTGGTCAAACAGTTCGAGGGAATCCTCATGAGGACATGGTGGAGCTAGGGAAGGAGTCACTGATGACATTGAGCTGAGGGAAGAGGCCGCTGCTTTGCCAGACAAAGCACCCTGGGCATGGGTGAGAGAGGATGAGGAGGATGAGGACGGCTTGGTCATCCACTCGACCAAGTCTTCCGCATGTTGCGGCTCAACATGGCCAGCTGCCGAAAAAAAGGCCAAGCGTGTCCCATGGCCACGTGCTGATGAGGATGCACCGTCTCCACGACCAGCACTAGACACAGAGCCTGCTTGCCCTCTCTTATTGGCTTGTGACTGTCTGCCTCTCCTTCTTGGCCTTCCAGACATACTAATGGCCTGTAGCTGCACTAAGCTGGGATAGAACACCTGTAATTTTCTTCAAGTAGCTTTATATACTGTAACCAGACAAGCCTGCCTGTCAGTAGGAAGATAACAGGAACGGATCTAGCTGAACACTGTGAGCAGGACGCACTGTACTAAATGTAAATAGTCTAGCTGCCTGACCGTGGTACTAATAGGATCAAATAGAACACCTGTAATTTTCTTCAGGTAGCTTTATATACTGTAACCAGACAAGCCTGCCTGTCAGTAGGAAGATAACAGGAACGGATCTAGCTGTACACTGTGAGCAGGACGCACTGTACTAAATGTAAATAGTCTAGCTGCCTGACCGTGGTACTAATAGGATCAAATAGAACACCTGTAATTTTCTTCAGGTAGCTTTATATACTGTAACCAGACAAGCCTGCCTGTCAGTAGGAAGATAACAGGAACGGATCTAGCTGTACACTGTGAGCAGGACGCACTGTACTAAATGTAAATAGTCTAGCTGCCTGACCGTGGTACTAATAGGATCAAATAGAACACCTGTAATTTTCTTCAGGTAGCTTTATATACTGTAACCAGACAAGCCTGCCTGTCAGTAGGAAGATAACAGGAACGGATCTAGCTGAACACTGTGAGCAGGACACACTGTACTAAATGTAAATAGTCTAGCTGCCTGACCGTGGTACTAATAGGATCAAATAGAACACCTGTAATTTTCTTCAGGTAGCTTTATATACTGTAACCAGACAAGCCTGCCTGTCAGTAGGAAGATAACAGGAACGGATCTAGCTGAACACTGTGAGCAGGACACACTGTACTAAATGTAAATAGTCTAGCTGCCTGACCGTGGTACTAATAGGATCAAATAGAACACCTGTAATTTTCTTCAGGTAGCTTTATATACTGTAACCAGACAAGCCTGCCGGTCAGTAGGAATTTAACAGGAACGGATCTAGCTGAACACTGTGAGCAGGACGCACTGCATTAAATGTAAATAGTCTAGATAGAAGATAACAGGAACGGATCTAGCTAAACTGAATACAGTGTATATATATATATGCAACACCTGGGATGCATATATATACACAATACACTGTAAGTGCAGCTAACTGACTGACTGTTCTGCCTAATCTATCTAACTCAAATCAAATGACACTGTCTCTCTCTCTCTCTATCTCTCAGCACACCGGAACACACACTACACAGGGCCGCCGTGCAGGCGGCCTTATATAGTGTGGGGTGTGTACTAAATGCCCTGAGTCGTAATTGGCCAAAGCCACCCTGGCTTTGGCCAATTACAGCTCTCTCTACTGACAGCGCTGTGATTGGCCAAGCATGCGGGTCATAGTGCATGCTTGGCCAATCATCAGCCAGCAATGCACTGCGATGCCGCAGTGAATTATGGGCCGTGACGCGCCACACGAATTTAGCGCGAACGGCCCATAACGTTCGCAATTCGGCGAACGATCGAACAGCCGATGTTCGAGTCGAACATGGGTTCGACTCGAACACGAAGCTCATCCCTACTCACACGCTAGCAAGGTTATGCTGTAAATTCTACACGCTAGGCTTTAGCAGCATGTGAACCGAGAGCTACCACAAGTACAAGCTGGATTTCAAAGAGGCAGAGGAACCAGAGATAAATTGCCAACATTTGATGGATCATGGAGAAGGCAAGGAAGTTCCAGAAGAATGTATACTTCTGCTTTATTGACTACAGTAAAGCCTTCAATTTTGTGGATCACAAGATGTGGCAAATACTGAAAGGAATGGGAATGGGAATACCAGACCACCTCACCTGTCTTCTGAAAAACCTGTATGCAAGTCAAGAAGCAACAGTTAGAACAGGACATGTAACAACTGACTTGTTTAAAATTAAGAAAGGAGTGCGGCAAGGATGTATATTGTCACCCTACTTATTTAACTTATTTGCAGAGTACATTATGTGAAATGCCAGGATTGACGAATCACAAGCCGGTTTAAAATTGCAGGGAGAAATATCAACAACCTGAGATATGCAGATGATACCACACTAATGGCAGAAAGTGAAGAAGAACTAAAGAGTCTCTTAATGAAGGTGAAGGAGGAGAGTGCAAAAGCTGGCCTGAAATTGAACATTAAGAAAACTAAGATCATGGCAACCAGTCCCATCACTCCTTTGCAAATAGAAGGAGAAGAAATAGAAACAGTGACAGATTTTATCTTCCTAGGCTCCAAGATCACAGCAGACGGTGACGGTAGCCATGAAATTAAGAGATGCTTACTTCTTGGGAGGAAAACAATGGCAAACCTAGACAACATTATAAAAAGCAGAGACAACACCCTACCGACAAAGTGCCGTATAGTCAAAGCTATGGTATTCCCAGTAGTAACCTATGGTGAAAGTTGGACCATAAGGAAGGCTAAACGCCAAAGAATTAATGCTTTTGAACTATGGTGTTGGAGAAGATTCTGGAAAGTCCCTTGTATGAAAAGACGATCAAACCAGTCAATCCTGAAGGAAATCGACCCTGAATGTTCACTGGAAGGACAGATCCTGAAGCTGAAACTCGAATACTTTGGCCACCTAATACGAAGAGAGGACTCATTGGAAAAAACCCTGATGCTGGGAAACATAGAAGGAAAAAGGAGAAGAGGACAACAGAAAACAAAATGGATAGATAGCATCATCGAAAAGAAAGAACGTGAAGTTAAGCAAGCTCTGGGAGGCAGTGGAGGACAGAAAAGCCTGGTGTGCTATGGTCCATGAGGTCACAAAGCGTCAGACACGACTAAACGAATGAACAACCACAACAATAGTTGTTTTGTTTAATGTATATACACGGAGATAGTACCTAACCTACACAAGCTGTATGTACCAAGTGTCTAAAATAACTACCTTCGAGCCACTTCCTAATTAAAATTATCTGGGAGGTTGTTTGTGGAAACTACTTTCTGACTTTTCGTCGAACTGAACTTCGAAGGACTTTTCGACAGAGTTCCGACGGAGTTCCAAGGAAACGGACTGGCCCACACACGATCACACCAAAGTCCGATCGTATCAAACGTGATGACGTACGACTGAACTAGAATAAGGAAGTTCATAGCCAGTAGCCAATAGCTGCCCTTGCGTCCTTTTTTGTCCGTCGGACTAGCATACAGACTAACGGATTTTTCGACCAGACTCAAGTCCGTCGGAAAGATTTGAAACAGGTTCTATTTCTAAAGTCCGACAGATTTTTCTACAGAAAAGGTCCGATGAAGCCCACACACGATCGAATTGTCTGACGGATTCGT
Source organism: Aquarana catesbeiana (assembly GCF_042186555.1). Lineage (NCBI taxonomy): Eukaryota > Metazoa > Chordata > Amphibia > Anura > Ranidae > Aquarana > Aquarana catesbeiana. The sequence goes on along the minus strand of NC_133328.1, from coordinate 523,208,797 downwards.
TCTGTCGGACCAGTTCGGTTGAAAAGTCCGGGCGTGTGTACACGGCATTGCAGTGCAGCCAGGCAAGAGCCTCCAGAAGTGATAGAGGCTCATTCAGCATGGTCCATTTCTATGTCTTTAAGTTCGGGGCAGTGCATGCAAAATGTCTATGGAGACCTCTGAAAAGCAGCAGGTAGCTTGCTGCAGTGCTACAGGGAAAATCCAGGGGCTCGTACATCAATGGACTTTGACAGAATGACAGTCAAAACTTTCATTTCCATTGTAATAAAGTTTGATTATACATTTCAGCCCTCCATGTTTAGCTCGTTATTTATCACATGTATGCTGCCATGTTGGCATCAGAAAAAATGGAAAATTGTATCAAATACTTACCGTAATCTTCCTTTTCTGATGCATATCCATGGCAGCATACAAACCCTCCCTTTTTTGATCTTGTTATTTTTACGAAGAATGGGGGAGGTTGCTCTAGCTTTTCTTTTATAGATTTAAACAGGTCCCTTGGGCGTATATAGAGGCGGAGCTATATCACATGTATGCTGCCATGGATTGGCATCAGGAAAGGTGTGAGCTGGAGTTCAGCTTCAATTTGTTAGTGTATTTAAATCTGCTAGTATCTAACACCCCCTTTTCCCCAGAATGACAGTGCCGCTGTCCAAAGGTGCTCCCTGTTCTCATTCATCCAGAGTGGGGGCACTCTCTGTGTTACTAGACAGATCACCAGGTGAAAAAGCCTAATAAGAGAAAACGAATGCACCCACCACCATTCAGTGATTGGTAAGCTGCAATATATTACATTTTTCATTTTGGGCTCAATACCACTTTAAAGATACAATCATTCTGGGACCATTTAGATCTCTTTTTAAGGCTTTATACATTTTTGAAATTTGTTGAAATCCACATTATTATACAAACGTTACAAGGAGGAGCAATGAAATATAACTATTTAAAAATGCAACTACTTTTTCTTGACACACTTGACTAGTAGTGGCTATTGTAAATGATTAGGCTATAAAGATAGAGATTGGGACTGTAATTGGAGTAATTGAGAGAAGAAGTCCAAGCACAGTCCTCTCCTCCAATAAAGGTTATTTTATATTAACTGCCCATACCAGAAAAGCAATTAAATACATCAGTTAATGAAAAACAACTATTTTTCTTGACACACTTGACTAGTAATAGGTATTGTAAGTAATTGAGCTTAAATGTATTATTGGACTAATTAACTAGGGAATAAGAAGTCCAGTCACATTTGCCATAACAGTGAGAGTGAGAAAGAGATTCCCACTGAAATGCCCATATACTCTCGATCAAAGGTATTAAGAGAATCAGGTGTTATTTTCAAAGGTTAGAAATTCAGTTTTTGTGTGAATTTACATTCCCATTCCAGCCGCTTTCCATTGCCCATCAGTGCCATAATCCTGAGATCCTTTATGCTGGTGCCTCTGCTAAAGAAATGGGCTACAACAGGAACATTTGTTTTATTTTTGTCATTCATTTTATTATAGGTATTTATATAGTGTCAACAATTTGCGCAGTACTTTCCAAACATATAAATTGTACGTTCAAATCAGTATCTGCCCTCAAGGAGCTTACAATCTAAGGTCCCTAACTTATATTCATACATACACATAGTAGTGCCAACTTAGAGAGGAGCCAATTAACCTACCAGCATGTCCTTGGAGTGTGGGAGTAAATCCAAACAAACACAGAGAGAACATGCAAACTCTATGCAGGTAGTGTCGTGACTGGCATTCAAACAAACAACCCTAGTGCTGGCAGGCATTTCATTTATTGGCAAAGGATTTGACCCATCCCCAACATAGAGTCTTGTGGGGCATTTTGTATATGGTATCAGGTATACCGAGTTTGAGGATCTGCAGCTAAAATTGCTCAGTATTTTGTACTTGCAGTATGCTGTGTGCCCTGGTACCCTATTGGTGCTGTGAATAGATTTCTACATGCAGTGAGTTGTTCCATTTAGTGCTGAACTGTCTGAGGAACTTCTTACAATAAGATGTCTGTAAGCAGGTTGTGTCAATGTTAGTTCAGTAAGTTAGCGGATGGCCCAGGCTGGGGCAAAGGGTTAAGTTATGTGTGTTCAGTTCCCAAACTTTTTGGTCCCAGCCAGCCCACCTGTTCTATAAAAAAGGGGGAAGTCTCAGGTCCAGGGTATGTTGGTTGGTTCTATTCCTGCTTGTGGCTAGTGCTAGCAGGATGGGACTGCTAAGTCTTTCAGTTTATTTTCTGAAGGCTTCAGGATTTTTAAAAGACATCCAAGTCATGGAGAACACCAGCATGGACTATCACTTAATGTAGGTATGCCTGGGCAGCCACATAACTGTAGTTAGGGTTATCAAACGTACATTGTTCATATTGGACTGCAATGTTGAAGTTTCAGCTGTAAAGTTATATTAACTGTTCTAGGCCTGGTTTGAACGTATTCAAAGGGGTGCATGTGGGTTCTGGCGTATCTAAAGAACCAGGGTCCGTATAGCACAAGTGGGTATGAAGTAACACCACTATGAAAAGAGGTAACTCAACAAGAAGAAGGAGTGTAGTAGCTATGAGTAACTAAATACAAGTTCAAGACACAAAGCAACCAATCTTTAAGCGTGGTACTTGGTAAGGTGACAGGTCCTCTGGTAGCGAGGGGGTCAATATGCTGGCTCCCTCTCTAGTGGTCTGTATCCAATAGCAACTGGAACCAAACCCGCGTTACGGAGATCTATGGCCTGTTCACAAAGTATGAGAAGGAAACATGCATGAGGTCCACGCTATTTGCTCGGCAGGACCCTATTCTGTTACTGGGAGTGAGGTAATAGGTACGCTGGACTGGTGGAGTAGGCGCAGGACCAACACAGATGCACATACAGCCCAGGTCGGCCCCGCCCACCCTCCATTCTCTACTCAATTTGACGGACAGCAGTAGGAGCCAATGGCTCCCACTGTTCTCAGCAAAGCCTGTTAGACCAGGAAGAGAGGGAGAGAAGACCTGCAGCCTGGCATACCACTGGATCAATACAGGAATCAGCCATGTCCCCCAATCCCTCCTCATTGGTTTTTTTTATAGCAGCAGAAGCCAATGGTTCCCGCAGCTATCAATCTGCCCTGTGAGACCAAGAAGAGAGAGCAGCGCTGCTGCAGACAGGTATAGTGCTGGATTCATACAGGACTCAGGTAAGTATTTAGGGAAAGGGGGGGAAACAAACAGTTAAAGTTTTTGTCACCTTAATGCAGGTACTGCATTAAAGGAGTTGTAAAGGCAGAAGGTTTTTCATCCTAATGCATTCTATGCATTAAAATAAAAAGCCTTCTATGTGTAGCATCCCCCCCAGCACCCTTGAATACTTACCAAGCTCCATCTCTGTCCAGCGATGTCCACAAGTCCCTCGGCCGTCAGGGACTCTCCCCCCGATTGCCTAAAACACAGCAGCGGCGCCACTGGTTCCCACAGCTGTCAATCAAAGTCAGTTAGCCAATCAGCTGCAGCTCGGCTCAGGTGCCCCCATAGCAAGCTGCTTGCTGTGGGGGAACTCGGCAGGAGGGAGGGGCCACGAGCAGCGAAGAGGGACTCGAAAAGAGGAGGATACAGGTTGCTCTTTGCAAAACGTACTGCAACAGGGCAGGTAAGTATAACATGTCTGTTATTAAAAAAAACAACAAAAAAAACAAGACTTTACAATCACTTTAAGGTAAAAAAAACTTTATGATTTTAGAGCCACTTTAAGCCAGATACAACAAACTGGCATTTGAGTGAAGCAAACCTGTAGTGTGTAAAAAAAAAAAAAAAAAAAATACATAGCTTACTGAGGGGTTCTGCCACTTTTTCCTTAGCTGGAATCTCCAAATTTGCAAATTACTGTTGCCAGCTCTGGCACCATCTCTGCAATTGCTGAGAACATATTTGCCTGCTGAGTGCCCCAGGCTCATGGAACAAATGGAAAGATACATATTTATATTTGCAGGCAAAGCATATTTTAGACTTTCTACACACAACAGGTTCCATAAACTCTGCAGGAATTGCAGTGTGCTGCAGTGGGAGGGCTTCCTGCACTACACTGTTGATGAACTATGGCACTGATGAGGACCCAGATGCAAACAGCCATTGTAGTCTGATGTACCCACTGTAATGCCCCGTACACACTGTCGGATTTTCCGATGGAAAATGTCCGATCGGAGTGTGTTGTCGGAAATTCCGACCGTGTGTGGGCTCCATCGGACATTTTCCATTGGATTTTCCGACACACAAAGTTGGAGAGCAGGAGATAAAATTTTCCGACAACAAAATCAGTTGTCGGAAATTCCGATCGTGTGTACACAAATCCGACGGACAAAGTGCCACGCATGCTCAGAATAAATAAAGAGATGAAAGCTATTGGCCACTGCCCCGTTTATAGTCCCGACGTACGTGTTTTACGTCACCGCGTTCAGAACGATCGGATTTTCCGACAACTTTGTGTGACCGTGTGTATGCAAGACAAGTTTGAGCCAACATCCGTCGGAAAAAATCCATGGATTTTGTTGTCGGAATGTCCGAACAAAATCCGACCGTGTGTACGCCCTATTACTATGCAGATTTAAAATGTAAAGGACTATTTAAAAAGCTGAAAATACCTCTCACTTTACCATCCTTCTCTTCTAATCGAATCAGTCTGTCCTAAGACTCCAATACCTTTTTGGCCTATTCAAGACAAAGGGGTTGATTTACTAAAGGCAAATAGACTGTGCACTTTGCAAAGCGCAGTTGCCCTCTACAAGAGCAGTTGCTCCTGTGTTTAGTAAATGAGCAGAAGTTCAGCTGACTTCCATCATCCTATCATGTGCAAGAAAAAAATTGCTGTTTTTTTATCGTACATCATGGGACACAGAGCCATTGTAATAACGATATGGGTATATAGGCCACCTTTAGGTGATGGACACTGGCACGCCGTAAGACAGGAAGTTCACTCCCTTTATAACCCCTCCATTACTGGGAGTACCTCAGTTTTTTCGCCAGTGTCTTAGGTGTTGGTTACGAGTAAAGATGTGCTATGCAGAGGCTCCACTGGAGTATTCCTTGCTGGAGAAAGCCTTTGCAACCGGATCCATCCAAAGTGCCATTGAGGCCAAGGTGGTTGGTACCCAGCCTCGTGCCAGAAGAAACAAGGTTTTGCCTGTAACGCTTCTCTTTTGAGAGCTGGACCCTGGGATTCAGTGCTTTGGTCAGATTGCAGTGCCATAAAGCTTACTGACAGGGTGCTATACGGGTCCAGGGCAGTGGAACCCCGATAAAAAGGGACCCCAGTCCTTGAAGGTTTTTTAACGGAGCCCGCCGTGATGGGCGAAGATTGGGTCTGTTTGGTTTACCACAGAACCCTGCGGCGGGATAAGGTAAGTGGAGATTTCTGAGGAATTAAAGAAAAAAAAAAAATTCCTTTGGATTTCTCCTATACAGTAAATGTTGTCATCTCTAAAATCACCACTGGGGGCTGTAAAGAGCATGTACCTGTTTCCATGCTTTCAGATCTCGCTCTGTGTCAGCTGAAGCTGTATGGCTTCCTCCAGCTATCCGTCCTGGCCACTGGTAAGAGGTTGGAGGGGGGGATTTGGCTGAAGTTTTTCCATCTGGGAATGCTTTTTTTCTCTCCTCTCCAGGAGCAGGCAGGGGGGACGCTGCCGGTTTGCTGCTCCGTTCCCCCCCTTCACCGTACTCAGCAGCGGTGGCTCTCCTCTCCCCTGTGCTCTCCTCCTCCACCCCCCACACGCAGATCCGATCGGATCAGTGGCCCGTGTGCGGGCGGGAATTATTTTTTTTTTTAAAAAGAGAAGGGGTGCGTAGTGAGGAAGTAAGGGGGCGTGGTTTAGTGCGGCATTGGCGTGGGTGCCACAGAGCAGGGCGGATTAGCTTATAAAAAAGCTTTAGTTGTCAGTCTCATTGGACTAACGGAGGGACACAGAAGCAGTCCTGGGCATGTGAGTGTGGGACACAGGCATTCCCCAGGGCACATTTACTCCGCATCAAGCCGAGCACATAATAGCAGTAACAAATACTGAACTATTGCTCAGCAGTGGGTGCATTTTTTCCTTGTAAAGTACCTCTGCATTTGTGCTTAGGACTATGCATTCCAGAAGGGGACGTACAAATTCCTCAAAGAGGGGACCAAAGGTATCACCTTCAGGCTCTGAGGACCCTAGTCTCACCACAGCAATGCCACCCCCCTCTGAAGATCCAGAGGTAGCTGATCAGGGTGAACCATCGGGTTTGTTAAGTGTTGCAACTGTTTCCAACACTTCAGCCCCTGTCTACATTACTGAGGATGTTTTCTCCCCAGCTTTAGTGGGGCTGGAGAAAAGACTGACTGCTCTAATCGCATCTTCTCAGAATGGGAGAAAGCACGATAGGTCCCCTGCTACCACCCAGGACCCTCAAGCAGAGGATTGGTGGGCAGGGGAGGATGAGGCTGCCTCAGGGGACCGTGAGGAGGCTGACTCCTATTCCGAGGAATCAATTGTGGAAGAGCCTTTTTCAGCTTTACAATCTGAAAAATTGCTTGTGCAATCGCTGACAGAAATGGTTCACTCCACATTTAAGCTACCTTTAATGCCCTGTACACACGGGCGGACTTTTAGGACGAACTTGTCCGTCAGGACGAATCCGTCGGATAATCCGACCATGAGTGGGCTTCATTGGACTTCCAACGGACCTTTTCGGACTTTAGATTTGAAATCCGTTCGTCTGTATGCTGGTCTGACGGACCAAATATGACGCAAGGGCAGCTACAGCACCTGCCCGCAAGAATGTTTCCAGCGCAATCCTATCGCGCTGGTTCTCGGCGACAGGGTACTGTACATCTCGCACTCGCTGCAATAGGAAAGAGGCGACAATGTCCCTTAGGTCTGGTATGGATTTTAAGGGGAACCCCCTATGCCGAAAAAACTGTGTGGGGGTCCCCTCAAAATCCATACCAGACCCTTATCCAAGCACGCAGCCCGGCCGGTCAGGAAAGGGGGTGGGGACGACCGAGCGCCCCCCCCCCCCTCCTGAACCGTACCAGGCCACGTGCCCTCAACATGGGGGGGTGGGTGCTTTGGGGAAGGGGGTGCCCTGTGGCCCCCCCACCCCATAGCACATTGTCCCCATGTTGATGAGGACAAGGGCCTCTTCCCGACAACATAGCTTGGGGAGGCTTTAGGGAACCCAAAGAAGAAGTGGGTTTTTCAACTGACTCTTATGCCGCATACACACGACCGGACTTTCTGGCAGACTAGGTCCGACTGTCTTCCCGACGGACTTTCGGCAGACTGCCGACAGACTTTCCGAATGAACGGACTTGCCCACACACGACCGGACTTTCCGGCAGACTAGGTCTGACGGTTTTCCTGACAGACTTCTGGTGGAGTTACGGCGGACTTCCGAACGAACGCACTTGCCCACACACAGACTAAAGTCCATTCATTTTGAACGTGATGAGGTACGACAGGACTAGAAAAGGAAGTCAATCTTGCCGCTTTTATTGGTGAGATTGACACCTTGCGAGCCCCGTCACGGGAGCCAGCGCAGAGCATACCAGGCTCTTAGGCCTGGTATGGATTTTAAGGGGAACCCCCTACGCCAAAAAAAGGCGTGGGGGTCCCCCCAAAATCCATACCAGACCCTTTTCTGAGTACGCACCGTACCCCCTCCTGAACCATACCAGGCCGCATGCCCTCAACATGGGGGGTGGGTGCTTTGGGGAAGGGGGGCGACCTGCGGCCCCCCACCCCAAAGCACCTTGTCCCCATGTTGATGAGGACCGGGGCCTCTTCCCGACAACCCTGGCCGTTGGTTGTTGGGGTCTGCGGGCGGGGGTCTTATCGGAATCCGGGAGCCCCCTTTAATAAGGGGCCCCCATATCCCAGCCCCCCACCCTATGTGAATGAGTATGGGGTACATCGTACCCCTACCCATTCACCTGGGGAAAAAAAGTGTCAATAAAAAAACACACTAGACAGGTTTTTAAAGTAATTTATTAGGCAGCTCCGGGGGTCTTCTTCCGACTTCGGGGGTCTCTTCCAACTTCTCTGCTCTCTCCGACCTCTTCTCCCGCCCTCCGGCCTCTTCTCCCGGTGTCCGGTTCTTCTCCCGCTCTCCGGTTCTTCTGCCGGGCTCCTCCGCTATCTTCTGCTCTTTTGCCGCTCTCTTGCTAGCGTTGGCCTGGTCTTCTCCATCGTCTTGTTCCCTCTTCTCTTCTTCCGACGTTGACACAACGCTCTCTCCCGCTGTAATGCTGAGCTTTACCATCTGAGAAGATAAAGAGCCTCATCCACAAATACCACAAAAGACTTCAAGCTGTCATTGATGTTAAAGGGGGCAATACATGGTATTAAGAACTGGGGTATGTAAACTTTTGATCAGGGTTATTTGGGTAGTTTCTGTTGCCATTATGATTTAAAAAGAGTAAACACAGTTGATTGATAATAAATGGCTTCAGTCAAACACTAACCATGAGTGAAAGAAAAGTTTTTGTGTTATCATTCATATTCTCTGAAAAATGGCCGAGAAATCATAAATTCTGCCAGAGTATGTAAACTTATGAGCACAACTGTATATAGCACAGACAATTTATGCAGAGCTTTACATACTGTACAATCACATCATTATTGTTATAAGCAAGAGGTAAAGCCAGGGTGTATTATTGCAGGCACTCTCAACAGTTCCTTAACCACTTGCCATCCGCGCTATGGCCGAATGACGGCCACAGCGCAGACCTGAATTCCCGGGAGGCCGTCATATGACAGCCTCCCCTGTGCATGCGCTCAGCGCGTGCTGTGATCACCGAGTCACTGAGACTCGGCTGATCACCGATCCGAGTAAGGGGCTGGTCCCGGCCCCTTACCATGTGATCAGCTGTCAGCCAATGACAGCTGATCACATGATGTAAACAAAAGATCGGTAATCTGTTTTTTTTTCTACTCACGCTGATAGTGTGAGTAGAAAAAAAAGCCGATCACCGGCTCAGATGAGAGGGACAAAGGTCCCGAAGTGGAAGAGGCACATCTGCCTCATCTTTGCCATCTAACAGTGCCACCTAACAGTGCCCACAGTGCCACTGAACAGTGCCCACAAGTGCCACCTAACAGTGCCCACAAATGCCAGCTATCAATGCCCACCAGTAGTGCCCATCAGTCACAGTCCGCAGTTCTGAGTAAATAGAATGTTCCACAGATGACCTAGCAGTACAGATTTTCGTATGTCCAGCCAAAAGTTTTCTCTTTTAGAATAGAGTGATAGAGAGGATAGAGACAGGCTAGTACTGCTGTTCGGTCTTACTCAAAATAGAAAAAAAAGTTTTGGCTTGACATACACTTTAAAATTGAATTCCAGGTATGGATATTTTTGCATAGTTACATTAGTCCAGCTCGGATCAAGGTAAGTACATACTATATATGTCATATCTGGCTGATCCCGCTGGAAATGACTTTAATAGGTACTGCTACTACAGTGATCTCCACTTGCTTTTGCGTCCCATGCTGAGCAGCTGCCCTACTGCTTACTGAACACAGGAGGTCACATGCTCAGCTCGGGGGTCATTCACAGAATGCTTCTTCTCGTGACATCACCTCTCCTCCCTGTCCAATTAGAGAATGCTTTGCATTCAATTAGAAAAATGCAACGTGTTCTCTGAATGACACCCGTGCCGAGTGACCTCCTGTGTCCACTAAGCAGCAGGGCAACTGCTCAGCACAGGACCCAGAAGCTAGCAGCAATCACTGTAGTGCTGTGCCTGCTACAGTGATTTCCAGCTTCCACTGGGATTGGCCAGGTATGACACCTACACAGGGCCAGTGTTAGACTATTTTGCACCCTAGGCAAGACCAGCTACATGCACCCCCCCCCCCCCAAAAAAAAAAGTTTTTCTAGGACCATCGGAGGTACAGCCATCTGCCCTACCTGCCGAGGAACCACAACAGTTGGTGGTGGTGTGTGGGCATTGAGTCCCTTGTGAGGAGCTTGAGGATTGGCCTGGGGCTTTGTGGGGCACCCCTAAAGGTACCTCCATGAAGGAGGACCTGGAATGATCTTTGACTCACTTTGTTTCACCTGCAACATCTTCACAAGTCCCCACCGCTGTTTTGCCTGAGAGGGGGGTGCTATCGCAAAGTCCCCAACACCTGGGAGACCTGGCGCCCTCCTTACATGGAGTCAGAGGAGGAGGAAGGGGAGGAGACCAGCAGTACCCCAGAGACCCTCCAATGCCCACCATCCTACCTGCCCCTAGGACAGGGGCAGAGCCGCCACCTCACATGGTTGTTGTGGCTCTAACAGCGGATGATCAGAGACAGTAAGGAACTCTATAGACTTGAGTTTCCCTATGTTCTGGAAGCTTTGTTTCATACCTTAGAGGCACAGTGGCAGCAGTGATACAAGACTGCTGTCTGGGACCATTTACAGGTGCCCAAACACCATCAGGTTCTTGAGGAAGGGACAGCCACCTGTACAGAGTCCCACTGAGTATATCGGAAGTGGAACTATGGAAGCCATATTTGCAAAAGACATCCACTATTATGTAGTTAGGCAGGTCTGGGTACGGAGGAGTGGAGAGAGTACCCGGACCAAAATACTACATCTAGTTTGCCCTGCAAAATTCTTTTATTCTGCTGTTTGTTTTACACTTTCATTACTTCATATTGTGTATGTGATTTGTTCCGATTTAGGTATTCAATCTATTTTTTATTTAGATGTAGCGCCCTGATTTTTAGGCAGGGCTGCTAGTAAATTTACCTGCCAGGTATATTCGCCTTTGCCAACTGATAGGGGATCAATTGATTCCACCCGAATTCTGGAATTGCTGCACTTCTCTCTACTGCTAGTGGCTAAGCCAATGGCAGTAATACCAAAAACCCAACAGGCTGGTTGTATTGAAGTCGGTCGATGGATCGGACAAAATTTGATGCATCCATGGCTGGCTTTACAACTCCTGGGGCACCTTTTAAAGGAATTAAAATTCCCTAAGTTTGATTTTAAGGAAATATTTTAAAAAACAAATTACCCTGGATCAGCTGAGAGTAAAAAAAAAAAAAGCAATACTCATCATATCCTTGACACTGTAACCTGCTAATTCATAGCTCTGAGATCCAGGGTTGTTCCTCTTCTGGGCTGAATGACATCCAGCATTATTGCAGTCACCTCTTATGAGCCCGTGAGCTAAGAACCCACCACCTTGGGGCACGTCATTGTGTCTATCTAGACTCACAAGACAATGCTTCAGTTAATGATGCCACATAATTATGTTCCTTACATCGGTCAGTACACAATCACTGCTGGTGGAAGAGGACCCGTGACATTAGCAGACCAACGTATCTCTAGCCAAAAAAGAAATGATAGGAGGCAGCAGGGAGTAGAACTAAAGTGTTCAGTAAGGGGGAGGGCGGTTTGAGAGCAGGGGGGTAGGAGAATATGACGACGTTTCATGTTACACTCTAAATATGGGTAAAATATGGTCAGAAAGGTGGACTTATGCCGCGTACACACGAGCGGACTTGCGAACGGGCTAAACTCCATCGGCATTTCCGACGGAAAGATTTAGAATATGTTCTATATCTGAGTCCGTCGGAAATGCCGACAGAAAAAGTCCGATGGGGCATACACACGGTCGGAATGTCCGACCAAAAGCTCCCATCGGACTTTTTCTGTCGGAAAGTCAGCATTAGCCTTTAAAGGATGTTATACTCCAAGTCCCATGAAAGAGCCTTTCCTTGCTCTCTGCATCCCTACTGGGAAGATTCACCCTCTCTGTTTGTCTCCATGGCCATTGTCAGTGATGGGAAATCCAAAATGTGACATTTGTCACCAGAACGGAAGGTGAGTGGAAATCTTCCAGTGGGCACATGTACTAAAGAAATATGAAGGTTGCCTTTACTAACCACTTCAGCCCCCGGAAGGTTTACCCCCCTTCATGACCAGGCCATTTTTTTGTGATACGGCACTGTTTGTTTAAATGACAATTGCGCAGTTGTACGACGTTGTACCCAAACAAAATTGACATCTTTTTTTTCCCCCACAAATAGAGCTTTCTTTTGGTGGGATTTGATCACCTCTGCGGTTTTTACTTTTTGCGCTATAAACAAAAAAAGACCGTCAATTTTGGGAAAAAAAAAAAAAACAATATTTTTTACTTTCTGCTATAAAACACATCAAATAAAAAATGTAAAAAATCATATTTCTTCATCAATTTAGGCCAATATGTATTCTGCTACATATTTTTGGTAAAAAAAATCTTGATAAGCGTATATATATATATATATATATATATATAATTGGTTTGTGCATAAAGTTATAGAATCTACAAACTATGAAATATTTTTATGAGTTTTTTTTTTTTACTAGTAATGGCGGCGGTCAGCGACTTATAGCGGGACTGCGACATTGCGGCGGACAATTTGGACACTAAGTGACACTTTTTGGAAACCAGTGACACTAATACAGTGATCAGTGCTAACAAATATGCACTGTCATTGTACTAATGACACTGGCAGGGAAGGGGTTAACATCAGGGGCAATCAAAGGTGTAAATGTGGCCCTAGGGGGTGTTTGCTAACTGTGGAGGATGCTTTAACTGTGGGAAGACAGAGATCTGTGTTCCTGTTTAGCAGAAACACAAGATCTCTGTCATCCCTTGTCACAGAATGGCGATCTGCCTTGTTTACATTCTGCCGTTCTGCCTCTCTTGGGAACAATCGGCGGGTCCCGCTGGACCCGCTGATTGGCTCTAGCTGTGTCCAATCACAGAGGGAGCTGGTCGCCAGTGCCGCAGACCCAAAAGAGCAAAATCACGTACAGGTGTGTGATTTTACGCAGGAGAGCCACCGCCCTGCAGTACATAAACGCAAGTGGCTAATCTCTCCTTCTGATATTTCTAGTTGCCTGGTTATAATATCCAATGTCTTTGGTACTTTCTAAGTCACTGATCTTTAACAAGTAAGCAGATCTGGAGTTCTGACTTAACCCTGAGGTTGGTTGCTATATGCTTATGTTGTCCTGCTACCCCACCCCCAAAATCCATACCAAGCCCTTATCTTAGCATTCAGGCTGCCTGGCCATGAAACAAGGCTGTACCATATCAGATCACATGCCCTCAACATAGGGAGGGTACCTTGCCAGAGGGGACCCCCCTGTCAAAGCACCTTGTCCATAAGTGAATGAGGACAAGGGGCTTTTGCCCACAACCCTGGCCTTGTGGCTGTGGGGGTCTGCAGGCAGGGGGCTTATCATAATCGGGAAGCTCTCTTCAAAAATAAGGGCCCCCCCAGATATCAGCCCTCTGGATGTGAATGAGTATGGGGTACATACGACCACTAATTAGTCACAAAAAATATAAATAGTAAATAAACATATCACACTTTGAGAAGTCCTTTATTGGAAAACAAAAAACGTCCCATGATGTGCATCTATTGTCAATCACATTGTCTGATCTCATCTCTACTCCTCACCAAATGACATCCAGATCCCCATCCGACAGCTATATGGCCAGGGGATGTCACTTCCCGCTGCAGCCTGGTAGTTTGGCTTGGCAGGCAAGCACCTCATTTAAAAACAAATTCACCCATGCTGACTATATTAATGCCTATACACTTGTAATTGATGCTGCTGTTCATAATCCCGTGTCAAAATCATAAATCATAAATCACAGCACAAACAAGAACAGAAATAAAGTGCAAATTCAGAAAAAGTGCAAGTGCTGTGCATGCACTAGGAATATCAAAACACATAAAATATATATATATAATAACATTTGAATGTGAACTAGCAAGCATGTAGCCAGTGAAAGTCAGTGTTGAAAACTGAAAAGTCCCAATATTCACAAAAAATACTTCTAAAGTGCTGTAGTGCTCCAAACAATATCACATGGTGATCAGTGCTCCACACCCCCCCTTTGTGCTCTAACTCACCAGTTAATATGGACCCCTTAGCAGTATTGCATGTGGGTCAATCAGGCTTGGGTTGGTGAGCAGGGAGATGACACTTCATATAAATCTTCCTTTAGTGTTGTGGCTCATATATAAAGAGAGAGAATCCAATATGGTGTAGTACGTCTTGTTTATTTAAGTAGAAAATTAAAATCACACTTACAATTTGACGTAGATTCCGGTTCCTCAGTGACGTCACGTCTAACAAGCTGTGGAAAGCAGGAGAGGTTGTGTAGAGACCCAACGCTGCTTCCTGAACGAGTGGACTGACATATTTATAAGATGATTACCAAATGCGCTTTTTTCTCTGGAAAACTGTAAGTGTGATTTTAATTTTCTACATTTTCGTACTACACCATATTGGATTCTCTTTCTTTATATACATGTCATACTTACCTGCTCTGTGCAAGGGTTTTGCACAGGGTGACCCCGATTCTCCTCTTGGCACCTCTTCTTCTCGAGTGCCCCCTCGGAGACCCGCTCTCTCTGGGGGCTCTCGTGCGGGCGCACTCTCGAGTCCTGCTGATGCATCCATTGACACAGACAGCAGGACTCAGCCCCTCCCCCGGCTCCAGTGTCACTGGATTTGATTGACAGCTGCAGGAGCCAATGACTCCTGCTGCTATCAATCTATCCAATGAGGACCCGAGACAGCAGCTGGAGCTGCTGTGCTCATCCCCATCGCTGGAACGATCATGTTCAGGTAAGTAAAAGGGGGGCTCTGGGGGGCTGCTGCACTACAGAAGGGTTTTTCACCTTAATGCATAGAATGCATTAAGGTGAAAAACCTTGAGGGTTTACAACCCCTTTAAGTCCTGTAAGTTGCTAGGTGGGGCTTCCATGGATCAGACTTGTTTTTTTTTACCCTGATGAAAGAGGCCACTGCCACCAGGGAATACCGTTTCCATGAAGGGGCGTACTTGGTCAGCAACAATGCTTGGGTAGGTGGTATGTGTCAAGTAAAATCCACATGGATGGCAGACCATTGTCCAAATCATCACACTGCCTCCGCCGCCTTGCCTTCGTCCCATACTGTATCCTGGTGCCATCTCTTCCCGCGGTAAGTAGTGCCGGGTCAAGGTCATCCAGCGCCCAGGGTGAACATGGTCAGTCGTCCCCCCCCCCCCCCAGATGGGGCTACTAGTGGTGTATGGTTTGTAACTCGTGTAATGTTTGTGACATGACTGAAATAGTGCTAACATACCTCCCAACCTTTGAAGTGAGGGCAATTCAGGAAGGCAGTGACCTGCAGATTGCGTAGCACGGCGTGGTGAAAAGTAGGTGTCGTTAAAAGGTAGATGTGGTTAAATTTTGATAGCTGAGAAGGGACAATGTTGCATCCCCTGGGTGCCTCAACTGCTACCCCCCTTTAGCTACAGATGGAGCATCTAGGGATATTCACATGCTGTGGCCGTGATGTTTTTCTTCATAGCAATGGTAT
Organism: Aquarana catesbeiana; assembly: GCF_042186555.1. Classification (NCBI taxonomy): domain Eukaryota; kingdom Metazoa; phylum Chordata; class Amphibia; order Anura; family Ranidae; genus Aquarana; species Aquarana catesbeiana. The sequence continues at coordinate 523,193,430 of NC_133328.1, read as the reverse complement.
GACTTCTACCCCATGTCGTACGCGACCCATTCAAGTGAATGATGCTGCTCTGCAAGCGTCCAGCAACTGCGTGCAACGTGCGTGGTTGTGGCATGCTAGTGTGGGGTTAAATGGGTTAAAGAATGCATTGAGGAGGTGATACAACGCCTCTTTACAGTCTGTCAAATGCTCCCTGAAGAGCAATCCAAATGCCGATAGCTCCTCAGAGAACAAAGCATGTGTGAACAAACCCAAAGTGTTTGTTAACCCCCCAAAAAATAGATATTCTGGTCCCTTAAAGGGTTTTTAATCCTATGCATTAAGGTGAAAAAACTTCTAGTGACCAGTCCCCCTTTTTACTCACCTGAGCCCTGGAATTTCCCACGGCGGAGGCGCCCTCTTCCTCTGCCAGGGGTTCTCAGCTCTTGATTGAATAGATTGATAACAATGCAGCCATTGGCAGATTTTGCACTACAGAACGTGTTTTCTAGGAAACCATGAACGTTAAATGGACTGTAGTATATATACACATTTTCATTTTCTGGCTCAAAGCAATAATCAAACCCTAATTAAGGTGGGTAAATCATTACGCACTATAAAATGTCTGATACTAGAACATGTGCATCAGGAAGGGTACAGGGTCCCCCACCCCCCAGGACACAGTGTGAACCCAGAAGGGGTGTCTGAGGGGGAGATTCACCCTCTTACAATAAAAGGACAATGGAAATTCTCTTGAATCAGTGGCGGTGCCAGGTGGGTGCTTGGGTGTGCTGAAGCTCCCCCAAAAAATCTTCAAGCACCCTCATAGCACCCCCAAAATTTCCATAGTGGTATTACAGTACAGTCACAGAATTTTAAACAAATTATTTGGTACCTGCTGTGAATCCTGTCTGCAAGAGGCTAGGGACTCTTTTGTAAAGTGGAGGGATACAGCCAAATAAGCCGCTAATGATCAGTTAGACCCGGCAGGGGATGGGTGGTGAGGAGCCTGTATCAGTGGCGGATTGATCCAGTGCTGGTCTCCTGCATTTGCCACCAAAAGAAGAATTTGGATGGAAGCAGCAGAGAGAGCCCAGCCCTGTGCAGTGCCCCAGGAACCTGGATGAATCAGGTATTCTAAGGAGAGAGTGGAGGAGAGAAGCTGTGTTTACTTATATGGTGGGGAGAGGAGTGAGGGAGCAGAACGGAGCTACTGCACTCAGTGCATTGTAGTCTGCAGGACTTACTGAGCCTGTCAGTGTCAGAGACAAGAGGGGTGTGTGTCACATGGTGTGGTCCGAGGAGGAAGGCTTAGGAGGAGCGAGGCTGATCACTGCTGCAGGCATCATTCTGTTTTTATTGTAGCTGCTGAGCCTGGAAGGGAGGGGGGCTTTCCAGTCCTCTGATCTATAGCAGCATGCTGCATTACACTGATTGAGGGGCCTGATCTGGACTGAGCAGTGGACACTGAGGGAAATCCTCTCTTTGGGCTTGGAGACATATAATGCAATCATTAGAATGCCACACAGATCAGGAGTGATTGTGTCTGCTGCTTACAGTGTCCAAATGATGATCAGGTGTCCCCAAACCAGTGCATCATTGGACTATGGGGTCACTGTTGTGCTGTGGGCACTGTGTATGGGGTCACTGTTGTGCTGTGGGCACTGTGTATGGGGTCACCCTCCTTCTGTGGGCACTGTGTATGGGGTCACCATTGTGCTCTGGGCACTGTGTATGGGGTCATCCTCCTGCTGTGGGCACTGTGTAAGGGGTCACCATTGTGCTCTGGGCACTGTGTATGGGGTCATCCTCCTGCTGTGGGCACTGTGTATGGGGTCACCCTCCTGCTGTGGGCACTGTGTATGGGGTCACCCTCCAGCTGTGGGCACTGTGTATGGGGTCACCCTCCTGCTGTGGGCACTGTGTATGGGGTCACCCTCCTGCTGTGGGCACTGTGTATGGGGTCACCCTCCTGCTGTGGGCACTGTGTATGGGGTCATCCTCCTGCTGTGGGCACTGTGTATGGGGTCACCCTCCTGCTGTGGGCACTGTGTATGGGGTTGCCATTGTGCTCTGGGCACTGTTTATGGGGTCATCCTCCTGCTGTGGGCACTGTGTATGGGGTCATCCTCCTGCTGTGGGCACTGTGTAAAGGGGTCACCCTCCTGCTGTGGGCTTCTGTGTATGGGGTCACCCTCCTGCTGTGGGCACTGTGTATGGGGTCACCCTCCTGCTGTGGGCACTGTGTATGGGGTCACCCTCCTGCTGTGGGCACTGTGTATGGGGTCACCCTCCTGCTGTGGGCACTGTGTATGGGGTCATCCTCCTGCTGTGAACACTGTGAATGGGGTCACCGTCGTGCTGTGGACACTGTGTGTATGGGGTCACCCTTCTGCAGTGTGCTTGGTGCATGGGGTCACCGTTGTGCTGTGGGTACTGTGTATGGAGTCACCCTCCTGCGGGCTCTGTGTAAGGGGTCGCTGTCGTGCTGTGGGCACTGTGTATGGGGTCACTGTTGTGCTGTGGACACTGTGTATGGGGTCACCCTCCTGCTGTGGGCACTGTGTATGGGGTCACCCTCCTGCTGTGGACACTGTGTATGGGGTCACCATTGTGCTGTGGGCACTCTAAAGGGGGCACTCTCTCTATGGGGTCACTCTCTTTCTCTTTGCACTCTAAGGGGTCACTCCTGCTCTGCACTGTATGCTGTGTACTGCTCACTGACCTCCACTGTATGCTGCTCACTGTTGTGCTGTGCTGGGTGTTCTGAGTGGCCCTAACATGTACTAGGGGTTGTCATTGCTGGCCCTTATACATGCTACGGTTTATCATCACTGGTTCCATTTGGGCTTGTTTTACTCCCACAATCAATTATGTGTGCCAGAAGGTCCTATTTTATCTATACAATGGGAGAGACAATGAAAAAACACACACTTTTTGGCCACACCCACTTTTGACCACGCCCACAAGAGGGCGACGCGTGCCGCATTAGCACCACCACTTATACTTTCAGCACCCACACAGCACCCCCCAAAAAAAATGTCTGGAGCCGCCCCTGTCTTGAATCATTCTGATAAGAAACTCATCAATATATGCAATGTATGCCTGCAAAATGCTCGGTAAAAGAGAGCGGATGCTGCTTCTTTTTTATCATTTTGTTATCTTGTTATTGTGTTATATTATATTTATGGAATACTTTGTACCTTTTCTTACAAATTCAATAAAAACCCATTGGAATTAAATGGACTGTAGTGTAAATCTGCAAAATTCAAAAAGCACAAAAAATGCATAGCATGTGAATCAAGCCTTATAGTGGGCTCACACCAGTGTGCTGTGATTATATGTGCGGTTACCTGCGGTTTTAGGTGCGCTCTCATTAAATTTTATTAGCCTGTGCATTTTCTAAAAGCGCATCAAAGATGCAGCATGCAGGAATTTGATGCACTTTCATGAAAATGTACGGTCTAATAGGATTCAGTGAGAGCGTGCCTAAAACCGCATGTAAACCACGCAATCGCTCTGCAGCCAAGCCGCAGAGTAGACGCGTGAACCCCCTATTAGGGGTAAGAAAAGAGCGAATAGGTGGGGGTCTGAGTAGCAAGAGAATGTGTTATTGAAGAGCAGAGCAAAAGAGTGAAGAGAATGTGCAAGGTTTCATTATGGGGACAGGACTGTAGAGATTAGTAGAGATAAAAGTAAACTGGAATAGAAAGGGTATCAGATAGATTGGTGTGTGGAATGTCCAGAGCAGAGATTGGAGACTGCAGGGATGTGTGCAGTGAAGAGCAGGGGAGAGCAGGCAGAAAGAGAAGGGTTAAAGTCAACAGGAGAGAGGAGCAGAAAGATCACTGCCGACTTACTGCTTGATTGTCTACAGAAGGTAGAGAGATGAGCAGACAAGATGGCTGGGGTTGAGATAAGCCGGGTGACCTGGTAGGAGAACAAGATGAGGGCAGAAGTGGAGCTGGAAGAAGGAGAGTGATTAATAATTGCAGTAAGAAGGAGGGATAAGGCAGCTTTGGAGTGGCTGGAAAGGCAGTGTTATGGAATCCGTACATTGTGCAGTAACATGAAGGAGAATGACAGTCTCTCCTGTCAGGCAGGCAAGTGGCAGAAGCTCCCGGTGTGCCCCCCTCACCACAGCACCCAGGGCACGTGTCCCTTCCGCCCACCCCTTGCCCCGGCTCTGCAGGTAGGTGACACACAACTGGCCATTAGCATGATGTAAAAGAAAATGTGATTCATCAGACCAGGCGACCTTCTTCCATTGCTCTGTGGTCCAGTTCTGATGCTCATGTGCCCATTGTAGGCCCTTTTTGGCTTTGAATACGGGTCAGCATGGGAACCATGACCAGACTGTAGCTACCCAGCCCCATACACACCAAACTAACAGGTACATTTTTTCTGCTTTCAACACATCAACTTCAGGGACAACATGTTTACTTGCTGCCTAATATGTCCCGCCCACTTTCAGATGTCATTGTAACATACCTCCCAACTTTTTGAGACTGGAATGAGGGTGAGCTCAGCCCTTCCTTCTCTGAGCTGGCTGCTCAGCTGTTGGCTAATTGCCAGATCCCATCTCTCTCCACAGTTACCCAGCTGAAGTTGATCCTGCTCGTCAGTCCTGCATACTTAAACGATCCAGTCCAGAGGAGCTCTGCCTTTGCTTGGTCACATCTCAAGAAACTATCGCCTGCATGCCTGGTTTAAAGACTGGCTTTGCTGACATCCCTTCAGGCTACAGATCCTGCTTGCTGTTCCACTACTTTGATCCCTGACTCCTGGCTTGGCTGGCGATCTGTTCCGGTTACTGAACTTTGGCTATGTTTTGACTACATTTCTTCTTTTTACTTTTATTATTAAACAAGTGTGATTTAAGTGTACTTCTGTCTCAGTGGGACACCTATCAGCAAAAGAATACAGGCATAGGACACACCCCTGGCCACGCCCCCTTAAAGGAGAATTGTACAATTGGAATTTACAAATGCAAAAATGTAGAAATGAAGAAATTAAAGGTTTAGTGCTGGAAAACACTTTTTGATAGATAAAAAGTGCATTTTATATACAGCTATATAGATCACGGACAAATGAGGAAGAATAAGGGACAGAGGGACATTGCTCCAAATCGGGGACAGTCCCTCCAAATCAGGGACAGTTGGGAGCTATGTTGTAAGGTGATAATTAATAGACTGCATTCACACATGATCGAGGGCTGAATTGCCACAATTTTGCCCTGTGATTTCAAATGGCTATAGCCTAGATTTAATCTGACAGCAAGTTAGAAATCGTCCGAGTTCAGCTGAACTCGCACAATTTCATACCCACGTCAGTCCGTCTTAGGGGGGTGATTTCAGAGACATCTGTGTGGGTTCCTGCACAGATGTCCATACAAATCACACCCGAAGTCGCCAAAAGTAGTACAGGAACTACTTTTGGGAATCGGTGCGGCGCTGCACCGGTTCGGATGGTGCCATTGCTGGAAATAGCTGCTGATTTTGCATGTCAAATCATACCAATGTGAACCTAGGCTAAGCCCTCGTTCACTCTGACCGATTTGACATGCCAAATTGAAGCCTATTGCTGACAACGGCAACGTCCGAATCGGTGCAATGCCGACTTTGCGCCGCTGTACTGATTCCCAAAAGTAGTTCCTGCACTACTTTTGGTGAATTCGGGGGTGATTTCAATAGACATCTGTGCATGAACCCGCACAAATGTCTCTGAAATCTCTCCCAAAGTTGGACTGAAATGCCAGTTGGAAATCGTGCGATTTCAGCTGAACTCGCACGATTTCAAACCTGCCTCAGTGTGAACCTGGGCTAAAACTCGGAAGAAGTTTGCGATGTTATTACTTCTAATGGCACCCCAATTATTCTGAAATTTTGCCGTGATTGTTGGGCGTTCAATCACGGTAAATCGCCACTGCCCAAAAGAAGCGCATGTTCCTTTTTGAGCGGCAAGCCTTGGGCATTGCGATTGCAGCACGATTTACTGTGCGACAATCGTGGTGCAATTGTGGTGCTATTAGAAGTAATGGCATCGCAAATGTGTCTCGAGTTTTGCAGCCATTTGAAATTATGCGATCATGTGTGAATGCAGCCTAATTAGTAGTCATGAAGTTATGGCTAATCAGTGTGTATTTAAAGCGGACCTTCAGTAATTTTTCCATCTTCCTATCTATTAAATCTTCTGCCCTTGTTGTTTTAACTTTAGATAGTAAAACATTTTTTTTTCTGCCAGTAAATACCTTACACAGCCCACTTCCTGTTTATTGTCTGGTAAAAAGCCTAGGCTTATAACATCATGTACAGCTCTCTCTCTCACTCTGGTGAGAGTTTGCCAGGAAGGGAGGAGGGATGAGTCATAAGAGGGCCAATGATGGCTGCAGAGCTGGAGGTGTGCCTCTGTGTGTCTGTGTAAATCCAGGCAGTGAACAGGCAGCAGCTTCAGCTGCCCACAGTTAAAATAGATGCAGTCAGACTTAGTGGAGGGAGATTTCTGCAGCATATTTGGCAAGTACAAAATCACAGTATATATAAAATAATATACAAAGTGGTTGGAGGGAAGCTCCAGAATGGCAAAGATGTTTTTATTACAAATTATGTGAGCAGACTACAGTTCCTCTTTAAATATAAAAATTTGCCTGGAGTTCAATTATAGAGGTGAATGTGAATGTTATACTCGGCGCTGCTCCAATAAACAATGAATAATAAAGTGCCTACATTAATATAATCAATATCATAGAATTAACTATATAAAGTGCTCAGTGCAAAAATTGTGCAAACATATAAAAGTGCAATCATATGACGTCCATCCATAGAGTTATATGGTGTGCTGATCTTATGCAACTTATACTGCTAGTGCAGATCTTGGTGACACTCTGTGCTCCCCCCCGGGGTCCCCACTCACCAACAATAATCTTTAAATACGCCTGGTATAAAAGTTGGAATATCACCTTCCACCAATCACTAGGACTGCTGGATGTATTCTGTGTATAAGTGAAGGTATCGCCTTTCTTCCATTGATGAGCTAAAGATGTCAGGTATATCCTATGTCCAGAAGAACATATCACCTTCTAAACTCTCCCGGGGGCCGGATATCCATATTATAGACGTATGGCAATGAAGAGAAAAGGATATATATTGTGCTACTGCTAAATGTATTTGTTAAAAGCCAAAATCATTACACTTACATCAAAAGACTAAAACCCATGCAAAAAAAAAAAAAAAAACATGCAAAAAAAAAACAAAAAAAACAGAAGTGTTGGCGGTAGCATCGCTTCCGGTTCTGGCGGAAACAGGAAGTGGTTGAATATATACTGCACATACAATGAGAGGAGTAGGAGTAACCGGGTGTAGGAGGCGGGACTTAATACATAAAAGGTAACCAGGCACGGGTGCCCCCAACTTCTGAAGACGCCCAGTAGGAGGGGCCAAACGCGTCAAGCGGAGGAGACCTAGTGACAGTTGTTTGCATGCCAAGGCAGCGTTTTTTTTTTTGCATGGTTTTAATCTTTTTGTTGTAAGTGTAATGATTTTGGCTTTTAACATATACATTTAGCAGTATCACATATATCGTGTATATATCCTTTTCTCTTCATTGCCATACGTCTATAATATGGATATCCGGCCACCAGGAGAGTTTGGAAGGTGATATGTTCATCTGGACATAGGATATACCTGACGTCTTTAACTCATCAATGGAAGAAAGGTGATACCTTCACTTATACACAGAATACATCCAGCAGTCCCAGTGATTGGTGGAAGGCGATATTCCAACTTTTATACCAGGCGTGAGTGGGGCCCCCGGAGGGGAGCACGGAGTGTCACCAGGATCTGCACCAGCTGTATAAGTTGCATAAGATCAGCACACCATATAACTCTATGGATGGACTTCATATGATTGCACTTTTATATGTTTGCACTATATTTGAACTGAGCACTTTATACATCCTGATTTGAAGCAATGTCCCTCTGTCCCTCATTCATCCTCATTTGTCCCTCATGTTATTAATTGTTACTGGAGCTGATATTAGTGCTGTGCAGGGCGGTCAGTGTGTGGGCTGTCTTTATGTTTCTTTTTTCTGCTGATGACCACCCATAGAAAATACTGATAAAAAAGAAATTAATACTCAGCGCTGCCTCTCTATATCATAATTTGCATCTACTTACATCAAATATATGTCATATAACAACATATACAGCAAAGTGCTAAAGTGCCAATAAATTCATACAATATGATACAATAAGGTGCAAAGAATAAACTGCAATCAACAAAGTTCATCTATTGTGGAGTACGGAAATGATGACACATAGGTGTAATCTTGGTGACTTCCTGTGTTCCCCTCCTGGGTCCCCACTCACCAGATAGTGAAAATGAATGCGCCTTTGTGTTTAAAGATGGTATCTTCTGTCCAGCAAAATGGATAAGTTGGTTGTACCTCAGAGAATGGAATGGAATGGAACCTTCTCTCCTCCACCACTTGTTATGGGTCCTACATACTTTACTCAATCATAAGTGATTGCATTGGTAAAGTTCGGACAAGTGAAGAGAGAGAGGATATAGTGTAATACTGCAAGATTTATTTAAAAGGTTTAAAATCATTACACTTACATCAAAAATCTTTAAAATGTGCAAAATTGCCACCTTGGCATCCAAACAGCCTTCACAGATAGTCCTTAGCTTGACATGTTTCGCCCCTGGGGACCCAGAAGGGGAACAAAGGAAGTCACCAAGATTACACCTATATGTCACCATTTCCATACTCCACAATAGATGAACTTTGTTGATTGCAGTTTATTCTTTGCACCTTATTGTATCATATTGTATGAATTTATTGGCACTTTAGCACTTTGCTGTATATGTTGTTATATGACATATATTTGATGTAAGTAGATGCAAATTATGATATAGAGAGGCAGCGCTGAGTATTAATTTCTTTTTTATCAGTTTTTTTGGGGGTACTTACCTCACACTACAGCGGCAGCCCCATTGCATATATCTTGTATGTGTGTGTATATGCAGACATACACACACATTTACATTTTGGATTCACTAAAAATACTTTATTTACATTTGTTTTTTCACTCACAATATTCACTCCACGGCGTGGGTCCATTCTCATTATTTTCATAGAAAACACTGCCTACAAGTCAGGCTGCTGCCCACTAGTCCCTATGTATTCTCCTGGTTACTTCTGATATTAATGCAGCATTTTCTAGAACTAGGCTGTATTTTCCTTCACTTGTAGCATCTTAAAGGAGTCTTCTCCTCCTCTCCCTTCCACCAGCAGTCAGCGACTGCAGGAAGAAAATACAACCAATAAGTTCAAGTAAATGCTGCCCCCTCCTATCCAGGGGTCTGTACACCCTCTGTGCCCATTATTAGGGGTTCCCACCATCCCTGTGCTGAGTTCCCAGGTCTGTACACCCACTCTGCCCATTAAGAGGGGCTCCCACCATCCCTGTGCTGAGTTGCCGGGTCTGTACACACGCTGTGCCCATTATGAGGGTTACCACCATCCCTGTGCTGAGTTCCCGGGTCTGCACACCCGCTGTGCCCATTATGAGGGGTTACCACCATCCCTGTGCTGAGTTCCCGGGTCTGTACACCCGCTGTGCCCATTACGAGGGGCTCCCACCATCCCTGTGCTGAGTTCCCGGGTCTGTACACCCGCTGTGCCCATTATGAGGGGTTACCACCATCCCTGTGCTGAGTTCCTGGGTATGTACACCCGCTGTGCCCATTACGAGGGGCTCCCACCATCCCTGTGCTGTGTTCCTAGGTCTGTACACTCCCTGTGCCCATTATGAGGGGTTCCCACCATCCCTGTGCTGAATTCCCAGGTCTGTACACCCGCTGTGCCCATTATTAGGGGTTACCACCATCCCTATGCTGAGTTCCCGGGTCTGTACACCCTCTGTGCCCATTACGAGGGGCTCCCACCATCCCTGTGCTGAGTTCCCGGGTCTGTACACCCGCTGTGCCTATTATGAGGGGCTCCCACCATCCCTGTGCTGAGTTCCCAGGACTGTACACCCGCTGTGCCCATTATGAGGGGTTACCACCATCCCTGTGCTGAGTTGCCGGGTCTGTACACACGCTGTGCCCATTATGAGGGTTACCACCATCCCTGTGCTGAGTTCCCGGGTCTGTACACCCGCTGTGCCCATTATGAGGGGTTACCACCATCCCTGTGCTAAGTTCCCAGGTCTGTACACCCGCTGTGCCCATTATGAGGGGTTAACACCATCCCTGTGCTGAGTTCCCGGGTCTGTACACCCGCTGTGCCCATTATGAGGGGTTACCACCATCCCTGTGCTAAGTTCCCAGGTCTGTACACCCGCTGTGCCCATTATGAGGGGCTCCCACCATCCCTGTGCTGAGTTCCCAGGTCTGCACACCCGCTGTGCCCATTATGAGGGGTTACCACCATCCCTGTGCTGAGTTCCCGGGTCTGTACACCCGCTGTGCCCATTATGAGGGGTTACCACCATCCCTGTGCTGAGTTCCCGGGTCTGTACACCCGCTGTGCCTATTATGAGGGGTTTCTACCATCCCTGTGCTGAGTTCCCGGGTCTGTACACCCGCTGTGCCCATTATGAGGGGTTCCTACCATCCTTGTGCTTAGTTCCCAAGTCTGAACACCTGCTGTGCTCATTATAAGGGGTTCCCCACTGAAGGTCACTGATGAGGTTGTACTGATGGTCACTGATGAGGCTGTACTGATGGTCACTGATGAGGATGTACTGATAGTCACTGATGAGGTTGTACTGATAAGTGGCACTGATGGAGACTTATAGGTGACACTGAGTGCCCATGGGCACTGATGGGCGGCACTAATGGGCACTGACAGGTGGCACTGATGGGCAGCACTAATGGGCAGTGATAGGTGGCACTGATGGGCCTGCACTGGTCATCAGTGCCTTGATTATCTGTGTACAACCCCTGTACAGGGCCAGCGCTACCTAAGGTAGGCACCGGCCTAGAGCACTATATAGATGTATATAAAATGCACTTTTTATCTATCAAAAAGTGTTTGCCAGTGCTAAACCTCTCATCTGATTTCTAAATTGCTGCATCTGTAAATTACAAAAGCCAATATAAAGGAATAGTAGTGGTAAAAAAAGCACTTGTGGGTTTAACCAATCTTGTTTTTTTGTACAATTCTCCTTTAAGGGGGCGTGGCAAGGGGTGTGTCCTATGCCTGCATACTTTTGCTGATAGGTGTCCGACCATTCCCATCTCAAAAAGTTGGGAGGTATGCTTTATATACTGTATTTATTGACGTATAACACACGCTTTTTCACCCTGAAAATCAGATGCAAATAGCGTGTGCGTGTTATACGCCAATACTTCAATTTTAGCTGCCTTGGAGGGGACAGGGAGGGGAGCGGGACGAGCGCCATCAGATTACATACAGTGAGAATCTCCTGTTTACTTGGCGGCCTCTTTTTAATACAAGGTCCCGTCTCCTGGGCTGCCATTGGACCACTGATCTGTCTATCATAGGAGATTCTCACTGTATGTAATCAGGGCCGGTGCTACCACTAGGCGGACTAGGCAGCCGCCTAGGGCGCACTGCCACCTAGGGCGCAACTTCAGCTGCTGTGTACACAGCTCTCTGGTGAGGAGATGACACAGCCTTGTGTGTAGAGCCGGGTCTGAGAGGATTGACAAACAGGAGAAGGGGGGAGGAGTGCAGAGACGGCGTGGCTCAGCCACTGGGGAAAGCAGAAGATTTTTGATAGAGCTGCTTCGCACTGTATGAGAGAGATCTGCGCTCCCCTCCTACCAACAATACACAGAGCAGCCTGGCCTGGAAGTGTCTTCACCAGCTCCCGACACTGACACACACACTGGTAAAGTCCTAGCTGGAGAGCTGCACATCCTGTGTATAAGGAGACATCAGAGGAGGAAAATACAGCCGACTGATGCTTGTAAATGCCGCCCTAAACACAACACTGACTGCTCTGCAAACTGCACTCTGTACTCACTCAGCCGCCCCCATTATAGGACAGTAAACAGTTCCTTCGGGATGACCAGCGTTCAACTCAGCTCTTCCCCCTGATAACCCTGAGCTCCCTGGAATGTCCCCCTCCGCCGGTCACATTGTACAGGTCACACCACGCCAGGTTGGAAGCAGAGGATGTAAGTGAGTGCTCGGTCCTGGTACACAACATGCTGTTATTAATTGTTACTGGAGCTGATATTAGTGCTGTGCAGGGCGGTCAGTGTGTGGGCTGTCTTTATGTTTCTTTTTTCTGCTGATGACCACCCATAGAAAATACTGATAAAAAAGAAATGAATACTCAGCGCTGCCTCTCTATATCATAATTTGCATCTACTTACATCAAATATATGTCATATAACAACATATACAGCAAAGTGCTAAAGTGCCAATAAATTCATACAATATGATACAATAAGGTGCAAAGAATAAACTGCAATCAACAAAGTTCATCTATTGTGGAGTACGGAAATGGTGACACATAGGTGTAATCTTGGTGACTTCCTGTGTTCCCCTTCTGGGTCCCCACTCACCAGATAGTGAAAATCAATGCGCCTTTGTGTTTAAAGATGGTATCTTCTGTCCAGCAAAATGGATAAGTTGGTTGTACCTCAGAGAATGGAATGGAATGGAACCTTCTCTCCTCCACCACTTGTTATGGGTCCTACATACTTTACTCAATCATAGGTGATTGCATTGGTAAAGTTCGGACAAGTGAAGACAGAGAGGATATAGTGTAATACTGCAAGATTTATTTAAAAGGTTTAAAATCATTACACTTACATCAAAAATCTTTAAAATGTGCAAAATTGCCACCTTGGCATCCAAACAGCCTTCACAGATAGTCCTTAGCTTGACATGTTTCGCCCCTGGGGACCCAGAAGGGGAACAAAGGAAGTCACCAAGATTACACCTATATGTCACCATTTCCATACTCCACAATAGATGAACTTTGTTGATTGCAGTTTATTCTTTGCACCTTATTGTATCATATTGTATGAATTTATTGGCACTTTAGCACTTTGCTGTATATGTTGTTATATGACATATATTTGATGTAAGTAGATGCAAATTATGATATAGAGAGGCAGAGCTGAGTATTAATTTCTTTTTTATCAGTTTTTTGGGGGCACTTACCTCACACTACAGCGGCAGCCCCATTGCATATATGTTGTATGTGTGTGTATATGCAGACATACACACACATTTACATTTTGGATTCACTAAAAATACTTTATTTACATTTGTTTTTTCACTCACTATATTCACTCCACGGCGTGGGTCCATTCTCATTATTTTCATAGAAAACACTGCCTACAAGTCAGGCTGCTGCCCACTAGTCCCTATGTATTCTCCTGGTTACTTCTGATATTAATGCAGCATTTTCTAGAACTAGGCTGTATTTTCCTTCACTTGTAGCATCTTAAAGGAGTCTTCTCCTCCTCTCCCTTCCACCAGCAGTCAGCGACTGCAGGAAGAAAATACAACCAATAAGTTCAAGTAAATGCTGCCCCCTCCTATCCAGGGGTCTGTACACCCTCTGTGCCCATTATTAGGGGTTACCACCATCCCTGTGCTGAGTTCCCGGGTCTGTACACCTGCTGTGCCCATTACGAGGGGCTCCTACCATCCTTGTGCTTAGTTCCCAAGTCTGTACACCTGCTGTGCTCATTATAAGGGGTTCCCCACTGAAGGTCACTGATGAGGCTGTACTGATGGTCACTGATGGGGCTGTACTTATGGTCACTGATGAGGTTGTACTGATAAGTGGCACTGATGGAGACTTATAGGTGACACTGAGTGCCCATGTGCACTGATGGGCGGCACTAATGGGCACTGACAGGTGGCACTGATGGGCAGCACTAATGGGCAGTGATAGGTGGCACTGATGAGCCTGCACTGGTCATCAGTACCTTGACTATCTGTGTACATCCCCTGTACAGGGCCAGTGCTACCTAAGGTAGGCACCGGCCTAGAGCACACATCAGTCAGGGGTGCCATGCCAGTGCCCCCCCACCACCACCTCCAAGCTCCTGCATATGTATCATGCGCCGGGCTAGTGACTGACTCCACCCCCAAAATGGTAGCAGTCTATAAAAAGGTGGGGTATACATGGGCAGGGCAAAGAGGGTGGAGTGGCAAAATGGGGTTTCGCCTAGGGTGTCAAAAATCCTTGCACCAGCCCTGTATGTAATCTGTCGGGGCTCGTCCTGCCCCCCTCCCTGTCCCCTCTAGGCTGCAGATGGGCATTGATTAGGCTGCATTGATGGCACTGGTGAGGCTGCAGATGGGCATTGATCAGGCTGCACTGATGGCAATGGTGAGGCTGCAGATGGGCATTGATCAGGCTGCATTGATGGCACTGGTGAGGCTGCAGATGGGCATTGATCAGGCTGCACTGATGGCAATGGTGAGGCTGCAGATGGGCATTGATCAGGCTGCACTGATGGCAATGGTGAGGCTGCAGATGGGCACTGACTCTTATTTTGCTTCCAAGTTCCTTATTTAAAATGTAATTTTTTTTCCTGAAACTTCCCTCGTAAAATGAATGTGCGTGTTATATGCCGATAAATACGGTAGTGAATTCTATGATATTGATTATATTAATGTAGGCACTTTATTATTCATTGTTTATTGGAGCAGCGCTGAATATAACATTCATTCACTTGGGTTTTTTTTTACCTTGCAGTACAGCAGTAGCCCAAAACACATATCTGTTTTCAATTTATTGTCTTCATAGCTCGGGGATTTGTATTATTATTGGGTTATAGAGATGTTATAATCACAAGTCCTCCCTACTCACTGATCACACATAATACTTACTATTGGTGTGTACGGAGGAGGAGGGGGCGTGTCCGTGGCGCTTACACGTGTTGTCTGGCCCCGCCCACACAGTGGCTCTCACACCCCGCAGGCGGAGGATTCCTCCAGTGGAGTTGTCAGTGTTGTGCTGGAAGATGTCGGAGGATCGGGAGGACTTTGTGAAGGGAAACCCGGAGCTGAACCTGTTGCCGGAGCGGAGTGCGGTGGTGATAGAAGCCCTCGGACTGCTGAGACACAGAGCGGAGGAGGACGGCGGTCTCTGGTCTCATGGACTGTCCGATGACTTCCTGCTCCGGTTCCTCCGAGCCCGGGACTTCTGTATAGAGCTGGCGTACAAGGTATATTGGGGAGTCCGATGTGTATACTCAGGGCGGATTGTGTCCGATCACCCTGTGTGTGTGTGTATGGATAGTGTGTCCTGAAATCTACAGGTCTCTAACCCTGAACCCACATATATATATATATATATATATATATATATATATATATTAATGTATACACAGCCCTCCATTGTGGAGTTGTCTGTCACTGATCTCCCTGTACTATATGATGAGATTACAGTCTGGGGACCTTTAGTCAGTGAACTCTTATCACAACACTCACCTCTTCATAAGACAGGCGGAGGATCAGGACACGATGTTCTGTACCCAATGTCCTGGGGGTTGTAATATTCTATAGGGGGGGGGTTGTAATATTCTATAGGGGGGCTGTATATTCTATAGGGGGGGTTGTAATATGCTATAGGGGGCTGTATATTCTATAGGGGGGGTTGTAATATTCTATAGGGGGCTGTATATTCTATAGGGGGGTTGTAATATTCTATAGGGGGCTGTATATTCTATAGGGGGGGGGGGGGGGGTTGTAATATTCTATAGGGGGCTGTATATTCTATAGGGGGGGGGGGTTGTAATATTCTATAGGGGGCTGTATATTCTATAGGGGGTGTAATGTTCTATAGGGGGCTGTATATTCTATAAGGGGGTTGTAATATTCTATAGGGGGCTGTATATTCTTTAGGGGGGTGTAATGTTCTATAGGAGGGCTGTATATTCTATAGTGGGGTCCTGGTTGTTGTATTTAAATAGGACTCTATTGCTTAAAGCAGTTATAAACCTGCTGGGGGAAAAAAAAAAAACCCCTACAAGTTAAAGGCATAATGTGCTAGTATGCGTCACATACTAGCACATTATGAAATGCCTTAGAACTAAGCCCTCTCAGTACTGCCCAGTCACCACTGAGAGGGCTGACATCACCCGTCCTTTCTTTCAGGATCGCGGGCTCCGGCCCTCCTCCTCCATGATGACAGTTCCAACAAGAAGCTCTGAAGTTCCATCGCAGTACACCGGACCTTCAGAGCGCATGCGCCGCTTACGTCGGCTGCTGCATGCAAGGTCAATATCTCCTAAACCTGACAGGTTTAACCACTTCCCGCCTGGCCTATAGCCGAATGACAGCCAGGCGGTGGTTCAGTTACCCTGATACGGCGTCTTATGACGTCCTGCAGGATAACAGCCTCCGTGCGCCCGTGGAGGCGTGCATCGCAGCGATCAGTGGTGCGGTGTGTCAGTCTGATACACCGCTGTACTGATCTCGGTAAAGAGCCTCAGACGGATCAATCACGGCTGATCATGATGTAAACGGGAAGAGCCGTTGATCGGTTTTTCCTCACTCACATCTGACTGACACGCGAGTAGAGGAGAGCCGATCGGCGGCTCTCCTGACAGGGGGGGTCTGTGCTGATTGTTTATCAGTGCAGCCCCCCCCCCCTCGGATGCCCACACTGGACCACCAGGGAAGCTGTCAGGACCACCAGGGAAGCACATAACATGTGGATGGCCAGGTACATCCCCCATGGCCATCCACATGTGCCAACACGGGCACTGACTGGCACCATTATGAAAACAAAAAAAAATTCAGTGATGCCCAGCAATGCCACCCATCAGTGTCATCAGCGCCGCCTATGAGTGCCCATCAGTGCGGCCTTATCAGTGCCCATCATTGAAGAAGAAAACGTACTTATTTACAAAAATTTTTTAACAGAAACAAAGAACTTTTTTTTTTTTCAAAATTCAAAAAAATCTTTTTTGCGCAAAAAATAAAAATCACAGAGGTGATCAGATACCATCAAAAGAAAGCTCTATTTGTGGGAACAAAATGATAAAAAATTAGTTTGGGTACAGTGTTGTATGACCGCGCAATTGTCATTCAAATTGTGACAGCACTGAAAGCTGAAAATTAGCCTGGGCAAGAAGGTGTGTAAGTGCCTGGTACTGAAGTGGTTAAGATATATTCATTTTACCTACAGGTAACCCTTATCATAGGCTTACCTGTAGGTAAAAATAAGAAAGCTGGGTATACTACCGCTTTTAAGGTTGTAAACCTCAGACATTAAATATGAACAAAGCATATCCCTCTATAGCAGGGATATGCAATTAGCGGACCTCCAGTTATTGCAAAACTACAAGTCCCATCATCTGGGTGTCATGTATGAGTCACTTCTGACCGGGGTGGATTTGATTTAAATCATCATTTTTAAATAGAGCCCCCTCCTCTGATCCGCTGTTGACTCACCGACAGTCCCATTCAACTTTAATGGGACGGCTGGTGATGTGGCAGTGACACAACAAGGTGAGGGACATGGCAGCAGCAGGTGAGCAGATGCCCGCTAACAGGCACTGCCATGATGGATCTGAAATGTGCTTTTTAAATGTAAGGACTTATTTTTGCTGGTAGTTAGAATCTTTAACATTTGGAAAAAAATGAAGGGTTCCCATTTAGAATAATAAGCTGTCAGGTTAGTAAAACGGAGATATTGGAGCTGATTTAATCATACAGTTTGTTGTGTACATAGATTTGAAAAACAATGAGATAAAGGGATATTCCTGAACTTTATCTTATGGTTACTGTGAAATTGTGTTAATGCATCAATGCAGTGCATGTTATCTCAGCTTTCAGTGCTTGGATTCATTGAATGAGTTTACTGAAAATGGGACTGTTGGTGAGTCAACAGCGGGTCAGAGGAGGAGCCACTGCGGGGCAGAGATGACAGTTGCTATTTAAAAATTATGATTCAAATCAATTCCACCCTGGCTGTCAGAGCTCTCCTCCCTAAGCTCTGCAGAGTGTGACTTAACCCCTTCACACCTAAGGGTAAAACAAATCTAAATACCTAAGCACAATTTTGCAACTTTGATATGTGTAAGTTAAACTGCACATATCATTACTGAGTGTATCCAGGTGGATTATAACTTGTTTTTTTTTTTTCAGGACAAATTGGGCTTTTTTTTGGTGGTAAATGGTAATGGATACCTCCCTGATTTTTTAAATGTAGCTGTATATCTCTTGCTATTCTCATAATTTTGCCACTAAAGAACATCCCATAATAAACTCTTCTGCTCCTGAAGATTGCAGCGATACCACATATGTTTATGTTGTTATTTGTACCCGTAGTACAGCCCAGAAAGAATAGTGCGCATTTTGCATTTTTTTTTTCAATTCTGCCTAAAACACACTAACTGATACCAATTTAAAAAAACAAACTTTTTTTAAAGCTTGTAGGATGAGTTTTCATTCTCCTCTGACTGTCCTATGAGGCTGCATGACCCCTGACCCTATATCTGGATAGTGCTGATTGGTCCTCTGCTGATCATTTGCACCCTCCAAAAATAAAAAAACTCTCTAGCAATGGACCGTAAACTGAGCATGTGCAGAGTGCCTCCAAGGCTCTGTTCTATCAGCAGATGGATTGGGGACAGTAAAAGAAGGGGAGTATCAGAGAAGATAGGCTCAAACAGCCTTTTTACACAATGCAGAGGATTAGCCCCTTAGGTTACATAGTGAGCATAACATGCATGCTTTACTGCATATACAGACTGATTTTACTGTTGTGGATTTAGTAACACTTTAAGCTCCTTTTTATATTAGCGGTCAGGGGGCAGTAAAAACTGGAGGTTGGACCCAACTACAATCAGACATGATACCAGTTGCATGAGTACACATTGCTCGGGGTGTAATGCATTGCATTGCTAGATGCCAGGTTAGACAGGCAGCACCACCTAGCAAAATCTCCTATGCAAGTAAACCAAAAAAATGTGTTGTGTCATAAACCATTTCAATGCTACAAACAGTAATAATATAAGTGGACTGACAATGCTTGGGGGACAAAACCCAAATCCCAAATGAATGGATGACATCAGCATTTAATCCCCAGTGGCTATAATAGCATCGTACACAATACTTCCAGGAAGCACTGCTCAGGTCTCTAATAAAGGATGACTGATTCTTATACCACACAATGCCTCTCACATAGAGCAAGGAGAGTCCATATAGTTTAACACATCCCAAACTGAATTTATATAAAAAAAAAAAAAATGACATGCATTCACAAGCAGAAATAAAACACAAGAATGGAACAAGCATCTGCCAGTTCTCCAAGTGGGTGTCATGGTGTCACCACCTAAGCTCCTTCCTGCAAGTTTCCCTAGGGTCTATGAAGAAAGATGTCCCATAGGACGAAACATATAGGGTGAGATTATGATGCCCCCGCTTTGAGGACTGGGGGATACTTGTTCCACTATAGGTTACCCTTTTTGCTGATCTGTCACACTTTCAGCATTATCTACCTAGTGGCTGAGAAGATATGTCTCTCCTTTGAGCACTTTCAGACTTTACTGTAATGGTGGCCATGCCTATTAAATTATGACCCATACATACTGTGCACTGGTTTTTTAATTTAAGCTTGTGGAGCACAGGTTACTTGCCAATTGGGGAAATCCATTTTAAAAGATCTGGATTGGCACCCATAAGATTTGACTTCAGACATGGTTCAACCAGCAAGACTCTGCGTATTCAATTTTTCTGTATACCCTTCCAGCCCCAGGGCCTGCGGAGTGCTTGGCAGAAGTATAGCAAACTTGCTATGGACTTTTTTTTTTTTTTTCGGAATGAGACCATACCATACCCTTGGTAAAGAATTCTGTATACTACATCACACACATGAATTTTACAAGGACTGTGAAAACGGAGACGGCATTCATCTATAATCTTACACCTCGTTACAGTGTAGAATACTGGGGTTACCCACAACAAGGCAGCGTATTTTGGTAAATGTGGTTTGGTTCCTGAATCACTTTTAGAATAATGTTGATCTCGCTATAAATCTTACATCATGTGATATTGACATTCCTTTCTGCTTTTGTTTGGACAGAAATTCAGATGTTGTAACCTCTAAACTGATCTGTCTGTTCCAGCATATGGCAGTCAGTGGGGGAAAAGTATTTGGTTCATTCAGTGCACAATGCACACTGACGGCCAGCATGCCACAACATCACTGCAGATTCATAAGGGGAGATTTAGGCATCATTCGCACTTGTACACATGACAAGTCACTCCCCCATGTTTCCCTATAACAACTATTCATATCTGTGCAACCTCGAGTCGCAGCGACTTCAAAGTAGTTCCTGCACTACTCTGGTCCGACTTTCATGCAACTTGAGGTCCATAGACCTCAATGTAAACCCTCAAAAAAGTTGCATGAATATGAGATAGATTGTGTGTGTGTGTGTGTATAATATATATACACACAGTGGACCCGGAAAGTATTCAGACCCCCTTAAATTTTTCACTCTTTGTTATGTTGCAGCCATTTGCTAAAATCATTTAAGTTCATCGTTTTTCCTCATTAATGTACACACAGGAGAGGAGAGGCTTCCGTCAGGCCACTCTGCCATAAAGCCCCGACTGGTGAAGGGCTGCAGTGATGGTTGACTTTCTACAACTTTCTCCCATCTCCCGACTACATCTCTGGAGCTCAGCCACAGTGATCTTGGGGTTCTTCTTTACCTCTCTCACCAAGGCTCTTCTGCCCCGATAGCTCAGTTTGGCTGGACGACCCATCTAGGAAGGGTTCTGGTCATCCCAAATGTCTTCTATTAAAGGATTATGGAGGCCACTGTGCTCTTAGGAACCTTAAGTGCAGCAGAAATTTTTTTGTAACCTTGGCCAGATTTGTGCCTTGCCACAATTCTGTCTCTGAGCTCTTCAGGCAGTTCCTTTGACCTCATGATTCTCATTTGCTCTGACATGTACTGTGAGCTGTAAGGTCTTATATAGACAGGTGCGTGGATTTCCTAATCAAGTCCATACAGTATAATCAAACACAGCTGGGCTCAAATGAAGGTGTAGAACCATCTATTAGATTGTAAGCTCTTCTGAGCAGGGCCCTCTTAATCCTCTTGTATTTTATTGTATTATAACTATATTGTCTCCCTTTTATATTGCAAAGCACTGCGTAAACTGTTGGCGCTATATAAATCCTGTATAATTATAATAATAATCTCAAGGATGATCAGAAGAAATGGACAGCACCTGAGTTAAATATATGAGTGTCACAGCAAAGGGTCTGAATACTTAGGACCATGTGATATTTCAGTTTTTCTTTTTTAATAAATCTGCAAAAATGTCAACAATTCTGTTTTTTTCTGTCAATATGGGGTGCTGTGTGTACATTAATGAGGGAAAAAAATGAACTTAAATGATTTTAGCAAATGGCTGCAATATATTATTTTTATTTATTTCAGGTACTTGTATAGCGCCGTCAATTTACGCAGCGCTTTACATATACATTTTACATTCACATCAGTCCCTACACCCTCAAGGAGCTTACAATCTAAGGTCCCTAACTCACATTCATACATACTAGGGACAATTTTAAACAGGATCCAATTAACCTACCAGCATGTCTTTGGAGTTTGGACAGAAATTCAGATGTTGTAACCTCTAAACTGATCTGTCTGTTCCAGCGTATGGCAGTCAGTGGGGGACGGAAATATATATTGCGATTTGGGTGCAACGTTTGAAAAGAATTCCAGACCCCCCCACAACCACCGGCCAGGGTTGTGGGTAAGAGGCCCTTATCCACCCCTCATGTTGAGGGCATCTGGCCTGATGTAGTGGGGGGGGGGGGGGGGGGGCGCTCTTTCATCCTCCCTCTTTCCTGGCCTGCCGGGCTGCATGCTCGGATAAGGGTCTGGTATGGATTTTTGGGATGGGGTCCCCCTTGAAATCCATACCAGACCCGAAGGGCCTGATATACTTTGGGGAGTCCACGCCATTTTATTCATTTATTTTTCATTGCCGGCATTCCTCCTTCTTCCTTTTTACATTCAACTGTCAGTGGGGAAGCCCGCTGACAGCTGATGAGTCATCGGTTGTTCAGAACACGGCGGCTGGCTCCTTAACAACCAGCTATCCCTCACACAGAATTCAAATCAGTCAATCAATTTTTGACCAATGCAAATTTAAATCGTTCTGAAAATTTGGAATTCGTTAGAAAATGAAGAAGCTAAACGCGAAACAACTTTTTCAGTTTCGCACATGTCTAACGACTTTGTAGTGCACAACCAAAATGATCACATTGGTCAAAGCCAAAGTCTCACCAAAATTGCATCAAAGTCGCAGGGTAAAGACGCAATGGAAATGACATGATTTTTATGTCACACAAGTGTGAATAGAATTTTAGACGTGTCTAAATCTCCCTTGCTACTGACAGGTGAGGAGGCATCGCTGTTTTAACCCCATTTGGGCTGACAGATGCACCGCAACTGCGTACATTTGCGGCGCTTACCCTTATTGAATTGAATGTGTAGCATTTGGTGGGCTTGCCGCAAAGCAACGCGGCTGCAACATGTATACATCCTCATCCACTGCCTATTACAGCTTAAAACCATGACGGATTTTACTCCCCCCCCAAAAAGTAAAAGCATAACCTGCTAGTATGCATTGCATACTAGCACATTATGTGACACTTACCTGCAAATGAAGCCCACACTGTCCCTGCTGTGGGCCGCATCCACGTTCACCCCTCTTCCTTCGGAGTCCAGTTCTGTGACTGGCCAGAGTCATGTGACCTCACACCTGTGCATGTGCATGGGAGCCATTGTTCACCGCACTTCACTACTGAAGAAACTGCATGTTCATAGAGCATGTGCCGATGACATCATTGGCACATTGTACAGAATATATCTCAACCGCTTAAGGACCAGCTGCCATCATTATACTGCGGCAGGTTGGCTCTCCTGGGTGAGCCGCCGTAGGTGTACGTTGGCCGCTTTAAGAGATATAGGGGGTGCTACGCTGGAGACGATACGCGTGGCCGGCAGGCTTGATGTCCGCCGGCCACCCGTGATCACTCCACAGAGAGCCAGAATGGGGATCTGTCAATGTAAACAGACGGATCGATCCCCGTTCTGACAGGGGAGGAGAGACAGATCTGCTGTTCCTACTGATTAGGAGCAGAGATCTCTCTCCTCCTCCACTCAGTTCCATCCCCCCCACATTTAACACCTTGATCGCCCCTGGTGTTAACCCCTTCCCTGCCAGTGATATTTACACAGTAATCTGTGCATTTTTATAGCACTGATCGCTGTATAATTGTTGTTGGTCCCAAAAATGTGTCAAGTGTCCGATCTGTCCGCTGCAATGTCGCAGTCCCACTAAAAATCGCAGATCGCTGCCATTACTAGTAAAAAAATAATAAAAATGCCATAAATTTAGCCCCTATTTTGTAGACGCTATAACTTTTGTGCAAACCATTCAATATACGCTTAATGGTTTATGTAGAAGAATACACATTGGTCTAAACTGATGATTTGCTTTTTTTTGTTTATAGCGCAAAAAATAAAAACCGCAGAGGTGATCAAATATCGCCAAAAGAAAGCTCTATTTGTGTGGGAAAAAAAGGGCATACATTTTGTTTGGGTACAATGTCGCACGACCGCACACTTGTCAATTAGAGGGACGCAGTGTCGTATTTCAAAAAAATGGCCTGGTCATTAAGGCGGCAAATCCTTCCGGTCCTTAAGTGGTTAGACGACGTATGTTTAGGAGATATTTACCTATAGGTACAACTTCCCCAGAGAGGTCTACAACCTCTTTAAGCAGGGGGGGCGGTTGGTGAGCAACAAAAATGCACGGTTGAGCGCAAGTCTAAACAAGGCGTAAGAAATGTACAGTATGTGATGCTGCAGGTAAAATTGGGGGCTTTTTAAATAACTGGAAGAGCTGTAGACCATCAGAGATTAGAAGGCTGGTAGGGGCACAGGGTGAGCTGAGCTGCTGAGAGAATGGCTTGAATGACCTCGGTGATTCTGTAGTGAATATTGAGGATGAATTGTTTCACAGCTACAGAGGTCAGTGAGGGCTTGTTTTATAGCAACCTTAGTGGTTTTAAGGCCTGATTCACCCAAAGGGGAAGTTCCTCTTTTCTGCCCCCCCCCCCCCCCCCCTCTACAACTTTTGGCATATTACATTTTTTTGTGGGGAGGGTGCGGTGGTGGAGTGGGTACCTAGTTTTGATAGGCACTCTGAGTGGATATGGGAGCAGGTACCTAAGCGACGTGAGCGGAAGTTTGCACCCCTGCCCACAGCCTCTTGGGACACGTCACAGGTCCCAGAAGGTTGTGGAACAATTCAGTGGGGTTCACGCATGCATAGTGGGAAGCCGCAAGAAGTCACACACTAAACATGCTGGCGCTGGGGACTCAAAAACTAGTGAAAAACCCTAAGTATGTGTCCTTTTATCAAAAGCAGCTGCAGAATTTGTAGCCGCTAACTTTTACTTTTTTTGTTTTTTTTTTT
The DNA here is from genome assembly GCF_042186555.1 of Aquarana catesbeiana. Classification (NCBI taxonomy): domain Eukaryota; kingdom Metazoa; phylum Chordata; class Amphibia; order Anura; family Ranidae; genus Aquarana; species Aquarana catesbeiana. Next base: position 523,169,000 of record NC_133328.1, on the reverse strand, counting down.
TGTTTTTTTTTGTTTCTAGTGTGAGTTGGGGGTAAGGTAGCAGGTACACCCACTCTGGGGTGAGCAAACTTGCAGGCACAGATACCAGTTCAGTGAGGCAGTGTCCAAACAGTGTTTATTGGTGCTATTTACAAAGTTTTTTTACAAGTGCTGTACAAAGTTCCAAAAAACGAAAAAGGCAAAAACTCCAAAACAAAATCCTAGCTATATCCTGGCTCTGACTATACAAATGCAGCCCCTTCTTTCAGGCTGAACAAGCCTACTGCTTGTTTGCTTTTTACCAATCTCAGCAGTTCTCTCAGACAGGCCTTGTCCGTTCCCCAGGTATGAGAGCCTTGTCTGTCTATCTCAGGTGAGTATAAATTGACCCGGGGAGAGGATCAAGACCCAAACTGGACCGTGGATCAGAGATCCCTAAACGTATATGAGAGGAGCTTGGGAGATGTGTAAAACCCCCGAACAGGACTTTTCTGACTCTCGCTCTGCTACACTAGGGGGAAGATCCTCTGTAAGGGTATACCCGTCTGAGGGCCGTATTTGCCCACTTGGGGATGCACAGGTGTTCTGTTCTTCCCTGTGCAGGCAGCTTCATTCGTGTCAATTGGGATGCATCGGCTGCACGGACACATGAGTGGAACTGCCTGCATGGGGATCCATCGAGCGCCTGTACACCATGGGGGCAATCACGGACATACACCTAAAGTGGTTGTAAATGCTGAAGGCTTTATCTTAATGCATTCTCTACATTAGGGTAAAAAAAAAAAAAAATCTTCTCAATGCAGCCAAGCCCCCCCCCCCCCCCCCCACCCCTTATACTTGAGCCTGATCTCAATCCAGCAATGTGCACCAGAGTAGAGGCTCTCTTCACTCGAAGGGAGCAGGGGGGAGGGCTGTCAATAGACTCACAGAGCGCGGCTCGGAAGCAAGGCCACACGAGTGCCCCCAGACCAAGAGGCTTGCTATGGTGGGCACTCGGTGGGGGAGGGGGGAGCCAGGAGCGCCGGCAGGGGACCCAAGCAGAGAAGGATCTGGGCTGCTCTGTGCAAAAACCTTGCACAGAGCAGGTCATTTTGACATGTTGGTTATTTGAAAAAAAAAAAAGGGTTTACACTTTAGGTACATCTGTGTAAATAACGCCTTAAGAATATATAAATATTTGAATATCTATAGCCTGGATGTAAGTTAACATTGTAGGGAGTAATATATAAAACATGTCAGGAACACCTTATGACATAAAGTAAAATTTTAACAAATACAGTAACTTATATGTAGAACTGGCAGAAATGTGATCTTCTGTAATATCTTATAATGCCATCCTAGACCAGCCTATCGCTATATGTGGTACCACAACATCTCCGATCATTCACATCTGTTTATGTGAAAGGTAACCATTGCAGCGGCGCTTCGCCGGCACTTCGGCACTGCCCATTGATTTCAATGGGCAGGGGCGCTGTAGGAGAGGTGTATACACCGCTAATACAGCGCCACAATTTTCACATATTTATTTGTAAAAAAAAATTGAAAACCATCATTTTCCTTCCACTTCACAATTATGTGCCACTTTGTGTTGGTCTATCACATAAAATCCCAATAGAATACATTTTATGTTTTTGGTTGTGACATGACAAAATGTGAAAAATTTCAAGGGGTGTGAATACTTTTTCAAGGCATTGTTAATGCACATGTAAGTACAGGACAACGACTTGCAATTCCCCTCTTGTCATCCCCTATACAGCAGCACTAGGAGCCAATCAGATGTGTAGTATTCTCCTCCACTGACAAAGAATATGCTGACTGGAGGAGAGAGACAAACTTGTCAACTGAAGCATCTTCATTGCCATTTATAACCTGAAGGCCAAAAGGTGCCTAAGTATTGCTTACCTGCAATAGAGAAAAAAAAGGGTCACCAACACAACTGTACTGTCTGGCATAGCTGTGTAAATTTTAGACCTGGATGGATAGAAATACAGTTTGAATTCCTTTTGGCAATTTTAACAGTTCCTGTTTAAGTATTTAAAGTGGTTGTAAACCCTTACATATACCTAGTGAAGTGACTGGCCTCAGGGGATACACATAAATTGTACCTGTTTATCTGTAGCCATTTGTCCTCTACTGTACAGTCTTGTAAAACTGAGAGGATTTTTCACAGAAGCACAAAGTAGGGGCGTAGCTGAAGTCGCACACACTGCACAGCTCAGTGAGGAGAGCTCTGAGAGCTGATTGGAGGGAAGGGACACCCCCTTCACACAGCACACAGGAATGATGCACAGCTGAGGCTGTCAGTCACAGGCTGTGTACTGGAGCTCCTTACCCAATAACCTTTTTTACCAATTGGAGTCCAGAAAACCTGTCAGAAATAACTCCCGATGATGGAGGAACTAAACAATGGAGAGAAATTTGTGCTTTGGATTGAGGCAAGTACACAGTATAGAAGGATATGCTTTGTATGTATTTTATGTCAGAAGTTTACAACCGCTTTCAAAAATCTTTAAAGTTGAACTTCACTCTCTCAATCAACATTGATTTTTTTTTTTTTTTTTTTTTTTTTTTTTATTATTATTTCTTATGCTGCTAGCATAAGGACAATAAAGCTAATAAAGGGACCGCAGGACCTTGGCTATGGGGAAAGACTATTAGCATTGAACTTCTTCTCTCTGGCGAGGAGACGCTTGAGAAGGGGATATGATATCAATGTACAAATGCGCCACTGGCAGCCCTAGCATAGGAAAAAAAAACTTTTCAGTGAAAGGGAATTTAATAAGACACGTGGCCGTTCACTAGAATTGGAAGAGAAGCAGTTTAACCTTAACCACTTCAATACAGGCACTTTCACCCCCTTCCTGCCCAAGCCATTTTTCAGCTTTCAGCGTTGTTGCCCTTTGAATGACAATTGCGCGGTCATGTTACACTGCACTCTAATAATTTTTATCATTTTTTCCCCCACAAATAGAGCTTTATTTTGGTGGTATTTGATCACCTCTGCGGTTTTTATTTACTGCGCTATAAACAAAAGAAGAGGGACAAGTTTAAAAAAACACTATTTTTTACTTTTTTTTGCTATAATAAATATCCAAATTTTTTTTTTTTTTTAAACTATTTTTTTCTCAGTTTAGGCCGATATGTTTTCTTCTTCTACATACTTTTGGAAAAAAAAATCGCAATAAGCATATATTGATTGGTTTGCGCAAAAGTTATAGCGTCTACAAAATAGGGGATTTTATTTATTTATTTTTTTACTAGTCATGGCGGTGATCTGCGATTTTTATTGTGGTGGACATATTGGACACTTTTGGCACATTTTTGGAACCATTCACATTTATACAGCAATCTTGCTATAAAAATGCATTGATTCCTGTGTAAATATGACTGGCAGGGAAGGGGTTAACACTAGTGGGCGATCGAGGGGTCAATGTGTGTCCTAGGGAGGTGATTCTAACTGTGGGGGGAGGGGACTGACTGGGGGAGGTGACCGATCGGTGTCCCTATGTGCAAGGGACACACATCGGTCTCCTCTCTGACAGGATTAGGATCTGTGTTTACATACACAGATCCACGGTCCTGCTCAGTCGCTGGCCAATCGCGGGTGCCCGGTGGACATCGCGGCCGCCGAGCGCGTGAATCTGGTCCCCAGTGACGCGGCGTGCGCGTCCCCTAGTGGCTCGGGAAGGCGGTCATGTCATATGATGTCTGCCCACAACGAGAGCTACCTCCTCCCGCCGTCATATGACAGTGGGCGGGCAGCTACTGGTTAAACTGCATAGAGGGTTCTTTACTGTCAGAGCGGTATGGATGTGGAATTCTTTTCCACAAGTGGTGGTATCAGCAGGGCGTGTCGATAATTTAAAAAAACTATTAGATTGGCACCTTAATGACCAAAACATACCGGGATATACAATGTACTGTTAACATAAACACACACACACCATAGATTGGACTGGTGTTTTTCTTTCAACCTTACCAGCTATGTAAGGCCCCTTTCACACGACAAGCCCGCTCCAATCTGCCTGTCTGTTTTTCAGGTGGATCCGAGCGGGTCATCCATTGGCTCCTATGGGGAGACAGATGTCAGCGGAGATGTCTGCCATCCGATCCGCTAAAAACAGACGTATGGCGATCCCTCTTATTGGATCAGATGAAATCTTATAAACATACATGCTGTCTCTCACCATAGGAATCAGCGGCGCTCTGACAGGCCCCTCCCCGTTTAGTGAGCAGAGACAAACCTTTCATTCGCCGGCTCAGCGGAGATCAACGGAGCGATTTCCCACTGAGCGGATCCGCCTCATGTGGAAGGGGCCTAAGAAGTAAATAAAAAAGTGTATCGTTTTACTTTTTATTTTACATGTCTTCAGTTATTTCCTGGTTTCCAGATCTAGGCAAATGGTGTCATACGTCCCAGGAGTCTCGGATAAGCACACCCTCCTGTCCGCATGTCTGAATTAAGGGCAGATGGATTCCAGGAAGTAAATGCATGAATCATCTGACCTTACCTAAGATGGCCGCAACCAGTAATGCTAGGGGGTGGTTTCGTGTTTTTTTTTTTTTTTTTCTAAGTGATTTCTCAGCATAATAAGACACGGATGGGTGAGTTTTCTTTGAATGATAAAAATGAATTCAGTTTTGTTTTTGGTTTGTGGTGCTCAAATGCAGCATAGTTCCGCTTTTAACAGTTTGCCTGGAGTTCAGTTGTAAAGATTTTGTTACAGAAGAGAATTCATTCATGTGTCATGTGGCTATAAAAACCGGTATTGCTGTCAGGAAGCGGCATAGGATTTCCATAGCATATCGGTTGCATCATACAGCCCTGAGCTGTCAGTAGGGGAAGTGGTAGGAAATCACGGCATCTCCCCTGTGTCTGGACACATATAGGCAACTGTCACATTTCTTCACTTTCAGTTTCAACACTGAAGATATTAATCATATTATATTGTTTTTAAGCAACATGACACTTTTTCTAACCAGGTTTCCAGGCTATTTCATTAATTCAATGAATATCAAGAACTAAGCATTTGTTCTGATCAGTTTTATATCTTTTGTTTAATTAAAAAAAAAAATCATAATTTTTAATACCTGTCCTGCAAATGGAATGTCATTTAAGGCTTGTTCAGGCCCATCCCTTTTCTTTTTCTAATGTGCTCTTTATAATGAAAATAACTGCAAATTGTATTCATCCACATCTTTCAGGCTGCATTCACGCCTGAGCGTTTTCAGCTCACAAAAACGCTCGTTAAACGCCCAACAAGCAAAATCCCATTCATTTCAATGGCACCTGTTCACATCTGAGCGTTTTGTCACCTGAAGCAAAACGCCTGAAAAACGCCCTAAGCTCAAAAAAAGAACCCAAGCTTCTTTGGGGCAGATTCCAGGTGTTCTTCTGCCTTTTACATTGGTGACCTGAACAAAAACGCGGCAAAATCGTGGTAAAAACGCATGACTTTGAAACGCTCAGGTGTGAATGCAGCCTAAAGGGTCTTACAAGTACAAACCTGGGTCAGTTTAGCAAACAAGCCATGTAACCTACTTGGATTTAGGAATAAAAGGAATGCAGGAAAGTATACGAACTCCCATAAAGACATTTCCTTTTAGTTGAAGTTATCTACTTCCAGCCCAAGGACGTCCTATGACGTCCTTGACTTTCAGTGGGAATATCTAAATGATGCCTGCAGCTACACTACTGTAAATATTACTCTCACAGTTCTACAGTAAAAAAAATGAACCCCTTACAGTAGTGATTATCTGCTCTTTTTTGTACTATAAAGGGCTAATTTTTTTTTTTTTTTTTTAACCCCATTATGTTACTAAACGTCTTAGACCTGGTTCACATCTACGTGTTTTTTTGTTTTGTTTTTTGTGCTTTTTTTCAGAAACGCACTACAGTTCGTTTACATAGTTTCCTATGGGACATGTTCACATCTATGCTTTTTTCAGCCGCTGCATATTTGGAAAGGGTCACAGACTTTTTTTAATGCAAAACGGTGCTGTTTTGGTTCAATAGACTTCAATGGAGAAGCTGCAGAAAAGCATGTAATGCATTTTTGCAGCAATTTGTATTTTTTAATCTGCCCAACAACAAATTGGCCAAAAAAAATGCAAAAACGCAAATTGCAGCAAAATCAAGTGCGCAAAAATCAAAACGCACAGCAAAAAACACTGCAGAAACAGATCAAAAGCAAACGGCATAGGTGTGTACCGAGCCTTTATGCTGGCCACATGGATCAATTTTCAGACGAAAAATCTTTGTACATTCGCTGAATGAAAGAATGTTGTTTGAATTTTCACTTGTTTTTAACATTCTGTTTTTAAAACGAATATAATTTCTGAGCGAAAACCACATACACTGTCTGAAAATTCCTTTGACCAAGAAGTTTTCTATTATTTCTAAATTTTCCTGTCACTGTGGTTAAAAATGAACGTCGATTTGACCCCACTAACGATTAGAAAATCAAACGAACGTTTGGAAGGATGACATTGTTTTTTGAAATAAAAAAAAAAATCGATCTCCGAGTCTGATATTTACCAGATTCACCCTTTTTAATAGTGTATATCCTCTAATAGTATATACAGTATACTTCCTCTGTTATTCTCAGAGTGGATTAGATATTTTGCACCCTAACCATATAGTTGGTTATTTATATTTAGGAATAAATTGCCTTTTTTTTAAAACTTTACATATTAACTAAATTATACACCACACTTTTTTTTTTTTAAGGTTATTAATCGAAACAATAATCGGCCATCTAATCAATTATAAAAATAATCGTTCGTTGCAGCCCTACTAAATTTGTCTGGTTCTTCCTGAACCAGCTGAGTTTTGATCCATGTATGGCCATTCCCGTTCATAAAAAGTTGATCCATTCGCCCTCTAATGAACCGGATTATTTGAAAATTTTCATTTGATCAGTGTATTCTGGACGTCAGGGGAGTCCCTTGGTCAGAATACAATGAAACAGCAGGAAGGTACCCCGCATCCACATCTCAGTCTTTTCTGTTGAACCCACTGGCTGAACGTAAAAATAGACCCATGTATGGCCAATATTTAACTGAGGATAACAGAACAGATAAGATCAGATAAAGAGCAGGGAAAGTCAGCTTTATCCTGTACTGCATATGTACAGCTGACCGATAAGGAGAAGTTGGGGTCAGGGTTATCCTGGTGACCTCATGATCTGTGAGCAGTTGCACAATTCTTGTAGTTACACTGTATGTCAGAGGACTTGTGGTCACTGAAATTATTATTTTCACTCCTGTCAAAATGATTGGAACATAAAAAGGAACTGCAATAGTTTAAAAATAATAAAAATCAAAGTCAGCAGCTACGAAAACTGTAGCTGCTGACTTTTATTAGACACTTGACACACACATGTCCCAGAAGACATGGGGGGGGGGGGGGGGCGCTTGACGAAGAAGTGAATGTGACGCCCTGCGCCGCGGACTGATTGCAGGAAAGAAACTCACTCCGTTTATGGCCTGCCTAATTTTTACTGTATCTATGAAGGAGCATTGTCCCCCCAGGGCTGGAAGTGTTTTAGGTTTACAGAACACCTTCCCCTCTTTATCTCTAGAGGGGAGTTGTATTGTAGTTCACAGAATATAGCTAAGAAGGCTGATAATGCAATTTGGCGCACAGGGTGTTTTAGCAGAAAGAATTTTAATGTACTTGGCTTGAAAAAAGCAAATTAGCGTAGCCACAACACTTAGGAAATGGGGTGGTAAGTTGCAATTTATAGATTGTTTGTGGGTTTAGATATCCTTTAAAGGCATAGTTCACCTTTACCAAAAAACTACCTATGTAGATAAAAACAAGCTATGTAGCTGTCATGGTTATGCAGTAATGTGTGTCTGTCAGCTCACCTTTCCTTCTATGTTCACCTTTTTAGAGGTCAGCCACCCTCACCTGACTGTTTAAATAATCTTCCCTCAGCATAGCTCCACCCCGGTCTCTAATTAGGAACACTATATTAACCTGGGCATTGCAAGCCAACCTTCAAGCATTGTTTTTTTGGCTTCCTGCTTGCTCTACGTTTGTTTCTGTTACTGACCTTGGTGTGTTCTCGACTCTTCCTATCTGCTCGTGACCCCGACCTTTTTGGCATGTCCCTGACTATCCCTGTTTGCCTGTGACCCTGAACCTTTGGCCTGTACTCTGTTGTCCTTGTCTGCTAGTCGCCCCGACTTTGGCCTATCCCCTTACTATCCTTGTTGTTCCAGCCTGCTGCTTCCTTCCTCGATCTCTTGTAGTCTGCTGTGAGCTGTGAGACCCTGGGGGCCGTGACCTGGAGCCAGACTGCAGCGCAGTCCATCCTCACCACTAGAGGCTCTGGTGAACATCTGCTGGCTCTTAGACTCCACGCCCTGGGGAATCTATGCTCTAGTTCCCACTGGGATCTGTGTTAGTGATCTAGTAGACCTGCTTCCTGAACCTCCCAGGGTTCAACCCGCAGCAGTCAGTCCTAGGGTCCACTACCTTAGCGGTGCACTCCTGACTCCTACGGAGTGCATCTGTCACCTGGTCTCAGGTGACCTGACAGTAGCTTTGACCAAAATTCAATAATGGCCCTGCTATAGGTGTAGACTTTTTGTAGCTCATGAAGCCTGACTGGAAAACTCCCAGGACATTGCTAAGCGATGCCTAGCTGTTTCTGCTCACCTTCACTAGCACAGGAGTGAGCGCTTTCTGGAATTCAAACCCCCCTCACATGCATGTTCTCTCCTCTGATGCAGCAGCTCTGAACTCAGAGTTTGAGACTCCACTCATGTGATGGTGAAGGTGAACAGTCACAACTGGGCCTCTCCTGGGAGTTTTCCAGCCAAGCTTCATGAGGTACTTAAATGGCTTATGCCACGTACACACGAGCCGACTTTACGGCAGACTTGGTCTGGCGGACTGGAGTCCGTTGGATAATTCGATCGTGTGTGGGCTCCAGCTGACTTTTTTTCCCCAAAAGTTCGACGGACCTAGAAATGAAACATGTTTCAAATCTTTCCGACGGACTCGAGTCCGCTCGTCTGTAGGCTAGTCCGATGGACAAAAATCAACGCCAGGGCAGCTATTGGCTACTGGCTATGAACTTCCTTATTTTAGTCTGGTCGTACGTCATCACGTACGAATCCGTCGGACTTTGGTTGATTGTGTGTAGGAAAGTCCGTCAAAGTCTGCCAGACCAAGTCCGTTGAAAAGTCCGCCCGTGTGTACGCGGCATTACACCTAAAGCAAGGGCATTATTCAGCGCTTCAGTTTGTTTTATCCACAGACGCCCCTTGCTTGCATATTGAAATCTGTATATACCTTCAGTACCTATTTCCAAATCGGTTGGCTTTTCTGCTATACAGTATGTTTCTTCCTTGATGATTGAACTTGAAGTTACATAACCTGTTTGAAACGTTAACCTAATCACCAAGATCGAATTATGTTTTGTTATACAAGCTATGGACATGGTGAGTGCACTAGAATGTAGAGTGAAACTCCACAAACAAATGGTTTGGAAATGTGAGTGGCATCATTTACATTTCACAACATGCAATTAGCCTGCTCTTTGAACCATCTTTAAAACATTAACCAATACAAACATCAAATGGGACATAGTTATGGTATGTCCTTCCCAGCTAAAGGTGCCTTAGATGTGTTATCTGTTTTCAATGTCATCAGGCTTTTTTATTTGTTCTGATTTTATTGGGTTTTTCATTGTAAACAAAATACAATAAAGGAAATGTCAAAATAAAGGCAAAAAGTGGGCCGGTGGGTAATCCTTCCTCACCGCCAGATTGATAGAAAATGGTTTCCTAGTTGGATATAATGTTTCAGTAACTCTGGAGAGTGTCCAAGTACTGTTCCTGTGGCCCAAAAATACATGAATAGATCCATTATATCATACTCTGCTGCACTTTGTTTTCTAGATGCATTATGAAGTCTAGTTGCGCCCCCCATTACATAATGGTGGGGATTTGTGTGGATTGTCAGTATCAGGGAATTACAGCTCTAGCTGCTGTAAGGAAGTGGCATAGATGGAATAGATAATGGCCTAGGATTTGAGAGATCTGGGATAGAGCAGTAGAATTACCTGAGAACTTCTTCCCTACCTCTGTGGAATTGCTGAGTTGCATGGGAGTAGTACCTTGCTGGTCTGGCTAGCAAGGAAGCAATTGCATTAAAACAGGTAAGTGTACCATTTCCAATACTGAAGCTGGTGTGCATGAATTAAAAAAAATCTGGTCAAAAGAAACCATGAAAGCCTAACATTGGGCAGTAAAAAAAAAAAGTCTCTCCTTCCTCAGCTGATAAAGGGTCTAGTTCTCCTTCTGTGGTCTTCAAACTGTGGCCTGGGGGCCAGATTTGGCCCTTTGCTTTTGTTTATCCGGCCCTTGGGGCACTATTTCATCCACTGATGCCAACAATGGGGCATAATTCCCCTCACCGACACCAAGGAAGGGGCACGATTCCTCCCAATGACACCAATGGTGGGGCACAATTCCTCCCAATGACACCAACAATAAGGCCCAATGATGGGGCACAATTTCTGCCAATGACACTAACAATGGGGCCCAATGACTCCAATGATGGGACACAATTTCTTCTAATGACACCAACCATGGGGCCTAATGACACACTGATGGAACAAAATTCCTCCCACTGACCCCAATGATGGGGCATAATTCCTCCCACTGACACCGATGGGGTATTGTTTCTTTTTACCACTGACGTCCGGACCTTTTCTACCCCCAATGGCCACAGTCCAGTCCCCCTAAAATCTGAAGGACCATAAACCTTTGTTTAGGAAGTTTGGAGATACCTGGTCTACAGCAGTGTTTCTCAACTTTTTTTTAGTCACGGCACCCTTTAAAAGTATTTTCATTCTGGAGGTACCCCAGTCTAAGGCCCCCATTCACTGCTCTGCACTATTTTCCCCTGACTGAGCTCTCGCTGTGCTTATGTACAGTTCAGAGCTCCAGGGCTGAGACTGGCGGAGATCCGAACTGTACATCGGCACAGTGGGAGCTTAATTGGGGAACAGTGCAGCCTTCTCAACCAGGATGCTGCAGCACCCCTGACTACCTCAGATGGCACCCTGGTTGAGAGAGGCTGGTGTGCCAAGGTTCGCCATCACTGGGCTAGAGTAATGCTCACCTTACTACACAGTCCTGCGATCTTTCTGCTGACGTGGTTGCTTGTCCTGCATGGTACGTGATGATATAGAAGCACCTGCCCACATTCCAGCTGTGGAGGTCAGAAAACCTCCAATTGTTGAAAAAGCATGGGTCAGAGTATTTACTCTGTTAATAAATCCCCTAGGTAAATAGATCTAGATCATTCTTTAGCTGGGGGTGGGGGGGATTTTAATAACTTTCTTTCTCAAGTCATCTTCCAGGACGGCACACCTGAGAGATGAGAGGCTCCTCCCCACAGGAAACACAATCAACAGCTGTTTTAAGTCCCCACCCATCCCCTTGATCCTCAGTGTTTGATTGTGTTTCTCCCTACACAGTGAAACCGTTTGTTTTTTTCCAAATGACCCGAAGCCTGGGGCTGGTCGAAGCCTGGGGCTGGTGGTCTCCCCCTGGGAGCCGGACCAAATGCCTGGGAAGCCTCTGGGTCTGGCCGGATATATTTATCCTTCCTGGGGGGGTTTCCCCTATTCTTTCCTCAGGAGGGGAAGCAGAAACTGGAAGAGCCCCCCTGAGAGCTGAAGGCCCCTGGGTAAAGTGGTGTCCCCAGAACTTCAGGGGCCATTATCCTGTCCGGGCGTCCGTTCAGACGGGGGTGCTGGCCGCCGGTTCTTTCCAGGGGGAGCGTTCCCCCGACTCCTGGGCCCCTGGTAGCTCTCATGGGCTGCTAGGGAGGGCGCCGTCCGAATAACAAGCCCCATGTTCTTACCCAGGAGGGAAGGCTGAGAGTCAGCAGGAGCAGGCGCCCACATCCTCCTTGCGCTAGGCGAGGAGGCACCAGTTCACTACAGTGGATGTCTGCCTAAACCACCTCAGATGGGAATGAGGAACGTACGGCATTGGGCCCCCCCCCCCATGTGTATATACTGAGTGGTACAGTGCAGGACACAGCCTAACCTTGCAGCTCCCTACGGGGACAGCAGTTGGGGGGGGCACTTTGGCGGCTATCCTCCTTGCGTGTGGACCATAAGGATGGAAAAGCAAGCCCGGTGGCTGTGGCAAAAGGGGAAGACGACAACGGTGAGTGCTTTCATTTACCTTGGGAATTTAGCTGCAAAATCCCCAATCCCAGCCAGATGGTTTCTGGGCATTTGAGATAATCTCCCCTGGGGTCTGGATTCAAATAGCCCAGAAGCTTTTGCTAAAAACGCCAGCCACAGCTCCCTCTTACATCAGAGATGCTGTATGGTAGACAAGTGGTGCAGAGGAGCGAGTGTGCCTAAAACAACCTCAGATGGGAAAGAGGTAGGTAAGGCATTTCTTCCCAGTGTATATATTGAGTGGTGCAGTGCAGGACCTGGGGTCTGCATAACAAAATAGCCCAGAAGCTACTGCTAAAACCACCAGCCACAGCTCCCTCTTATAGCAGAGACACTGTGGTTATCACAACAGTAGGTTGCCAGCCTTTCTCTACATGCCCGGTTGTGGTACATTAGTAGGGGTGAATATAGCAAAGGGGGTGACCTAGTAGAACAAAGATTTCCTTACTGGCCAGGTATACCACTGAACAAGTTATTAATGGTGCAATGGTTGAAGGATTCAGGAGTAAGCTCCCCTGCTCAGCAGGTGCACTAGGTTATCTGGCCCTATTGGCGCAGCTGCTAGGAATCTGAAGTTGCTCCAAGATGCTTAAAAGCTGACCTAACTTTCAACGATGTGGCAGGAACCAAGCTTCTGTGTGGCACAGTAGGGCTTCCCTTGTGACAAATCCTCCTTTTGGGGGTTGCTTGCTATGGGTAACTTTTCATAAGCTCCAACCTCCCTCTCCATCTTTAGGGTCGGTTCACACTGGGGCGACTTGGGATCCGACTTGTACGCCCTCAAGTCGCCCCAAGTCGCTTTGCATTTAGGTTAACATGGTAGGCAATGGGAGCGTCTTAATTGACACTACTGAAGTCGCTCCGACTTCAGAAAAGACTCCTGTACTACTTCTATCCGACTTGTAGGCGACTTGTACCCATTCAACTCAATGTAAGTCGCCTGCAAGTCGGATCTCTCTGTAAAGTCAAGCGACTTTGCAGAGAAAACCCCTCCCTCCCCCCCTCCCTCCCAGAGAGGTGATTGGCCACAGGCGAAGTCGCCTGTCATGGAGGCGACTTCAAGTCGCCTCGTAATTTGCCGAAGTCGCGCTGAAGTCGCGCTAAAGTCGCGCTGAAGCCGCGTTGAAGTCGCGGTACAAAGTCGCGCTAAAGTCGTGTTGCCCATGTGTGAACCGACCCTAACACTGTGGTTATATTATAGTGCAGGAGGTAAGAAAAAACGTTTTGTTGGTTTGGGCTACAGTCCACTCAGTGACAGATCTAAAGGCGATTTACCATAAATAGCTTCCAATATCCTTTGATTAAGGATTTTCTGTGCAAACATATGCAAGAGCTAGTTAGCTACATGATTGCTTGTTTAAGGCCTGCAGGTGGCTATTTACCTCCAGGCTAAATTGGTAACCACCCTTTCTAGAGGTCATAAATTGGTCTCTAGGGCTGGGCTAATTGAGACTTTAGTTACTGATCAGCCCCACCCATGTATGAGCTGGCTAGCATGTGCTCAGTCTACAGAGGTAAGGTAGGAGAACAGCTACTATAGTAAGGTGTCCAACCATTTTAGGATTTGTTCCTTCACTGGTGGTAAAGGGTTAGTATCTACAGCCCAGGCTATGCCTATGAAATAAATTGCCCATGAAATAAATTGCCCCTGTTTGGTTATTTCATAAAGGGATACACCATGACTCCTTGGCTGCTCACCAGTAGACCTCAGTAGTGAAGGTTTGTCCTTGCTGGGGTGTTTGGTGGCACAACAAAACTATACATTGAGATTTGTGACATCTCTGCTCATAAGGGGTATATTGCTGTACATCAGAAATGCACTGCACTGAAGCTTGTTTGGTGTCCTTTATATCCTAAAGGTACTGCTTTGTTTGGCTACAGATCAGAAAAATACAACAGGGAAGGTGGTCTGTACTTTCTGGTTTTGTGCCGCACGGCAGAAATGCACATCATTGAGTCTGGTGATGACATCTCTGCTCATAATTGTATTGCTACACATCAGACGTACACAAGATTGATGGTCCTGATTTGTTGGGCTCCATAACAGAAGTACAAATTGAACCTGTACCAGGGGTAGTACATATACTGCCTTTGGTAATCGGTACAGCACCACAAAGTGGCGTCGTGCCGATTCAGGCAGTGCTATTAACGGCAATGGCTGCCGATTTTAGGCATGCGATTTCACATGTTGAGTCGCATGCCAAATCACTTCAATATGGATGTGCTATCTCTATTCAGAATGGTTATATTGTTGCACATCAGAGATGTACAAGATTGAGGTCTGTCTGTGGGGTTTTTTATGTCCTGCCTTATTGGTTGCTTATCAGAAAGGCAGCAGTGAAGATTGATTTGTTGGGAAATACAAATTGAACCTGTGCCAGGGGTAGTACATATACTGCCTTTAGTAATTGGTGCAGCACCACAAAGTGACGTTGTGCCGATTAAGACAGTGCTATTAACGGCAATGGCTGCCGATTTTAGGCATGCGATTTGAAATGTTGAGTCGCATGCCAAATCACTTGAATATGGATGTGCTATCTCTATTCAAAATTGTTGTTGCACATCAGACATATACAAGATTGAAGGTTGTCTGTCCTTTATGTCTTACATTTACTGCCTTATTGGCTGCATATCAGAAAGGACACAGCAGTGAAGGTTGTTTGTCTTTTTCTGATTTGTTTTTGCTGCTCAGCAGGGAGACACTTTGAGGATGGTGGCTTCTCTGCTCAGTATTGGTATATTACTACACATCAGACATACACAAAGATTGAACATTGTTTGTTTGTGTCCTGTATGTCCTATATTTACTGCCTTATCGTCCGTATATCAGGCACAGCAGTAAGTGGTGTTTCTCATTGATCTTCCATGCTGTTTCTTAGGGATACGCAGCAGGGGGTTGTTGGCTGCACTCCTCCAGGGAGCCACAGCATGGGGACCCCTTGCTTGTTCAACCTGAAAATTGCTTTTCCTGTGACCTGTGTAATCTTGAGGTCTGTGGTTTCGTAAGCAGGGACTGCTGGAGATGCTGCGACCTGGAGTCGCACAGTCACGAATGGTACCCTTTGGAAGCCATAGTATATGACTTCTCATGCGTCTTGCAGTCCCAAGTCGCAGGTTGGGTCGCACGGGTGTGGGAACCCTAAGCTTATCTGTCCCTTCTGGTTGAGGTTTTGCTACGCAGCAGGAATACTCATTGTGGAGTTATTGCCTTATATTGCAGTTGACCAGAAAGATCGCAGCTGTAAAGGCTGTCTGTTGTTTCTCTGTTTTTATGTTGCTGCACAGCAGAAATACTCAACATTGAAGCTTGTTGGTGATTTCTGTTTCAGATTGCCTTACCTTATGGCACTTCAGAAAAACACAATGCTGTAGGTTGCTTGTGTTCTTTCTGTGTTTTGTTCTATGTAACTGCACTACAGAACTGCATAACAGGTTTGTCTTATAACTGTACTTGGTGGTTCATCATAATCACGCAACATAGAAGTTTGAGTCTGTCTGTCTTATCTTTATGGCCTTGTTTTGCTGTACATTAGTAAAACACCACTGTAAAGGGGGTTCCCGTCCTTTCTGTATTTACCAGTTATGACCTAGCTAGCTGCACTTCAGAAATGCGCAGCATTTAGGGTTTGTTTGTGTCTTAATGCTTACATATTGGTCGCTCATCAGAAAACCAGACTGTGAGGACTGTTTGTCTACATTGAGGTTCAGATTTGGGTCTCTTCCCATATTTGATATGTTGGTTTAGCTAGTCACACTCAGATACACAACATTGTTGTCTATGCTTGTGTCCTTTCTGTCTAAATCTATTGTGCTATGTCCACAATCTATGGTCTTTTTATTTTTGATATTAATTATACATGTATCACCTTTTTGTATTTCAGCCTTCTCTTCCGTGGAAGGGCCGAGTTCTGGCTGCAGATGTCACATGTCAGAAAGGCTCGACCCCTTACATTCAGGGATGCCAGAGCCATTTCCAAGGGTTGAAGCCCAGTAGGGTTATGGGTCACTGGAAGAAGGCGATAATGAATCACCCTGTTTAATAAGAACTTAGGAAGTTTTGTTCAGAGGAGTATTATGGCATAAAGATGTATACCCGACCAAATAGGTTACAGCTCGGTGCATGGCCTTCATTTTGCCCTTCTAGCAAAACTTGATGTACCAATATGAGTGTTCTACTCCTGCTATGGATGTTAATCTCCTGAGTAGGCTCTCAGGCGTAAGTAAAACTATAAATTGGGCATGCCTTAAACCCAGGGATTAAGCTTCTGTTAATCTATCTCCCTTAAGTAGGTTTCCCTTCAGTCTTTGCTGACGTAAAGATAAAAATGAACAAAAAAGGTTGTCTGCCAGGGCCCCCCCTTTTTTGGCAGTTCTATTTCCCGGGACAGGGTTGTGTTAAGACAGGCCCCCTTATTGATCAATGTAGTGTCCTTGTCTTACAACACAGGTCTCCGATTAATCTTTTTAGTGGTTCTAAGCAGCACCTATAGGCACAATAGGCCATTGTTAAATGTTTGACAGGCAACATTGATAACCTACAAGTTTAACATGTTTTCTGATTCCATCTTTAAGAGCCCACTCCACTTAGATCCTGCATCCGAAGCAGAGAAGGCAGGGACATTGGTGGAATAGACCGGTAGATCAGCCGCATGATCCAGCTATGATACCTTCATCAAGCATATGGAGTGAAGGTAAAGCTCACTGCAGAACCGAGGTTCGCCAAGAGGGTCTTGCAGTGGTCCCACCCTAAGGTAGGCCTGAGGTACTTGCTTATCCTCTCAGGTGTGCTGTCCTGGAAGATGACTTGAGAAAAGTACTAGTTACTTACCGGTAACTGTCTTTCTAGGAAATCTTCCAGGACGGCAGGCCTACTTCCCACCCGTTGGAGGAGGGAAAATTTTAGAACACTAGAAGGTGAGTGCCTATGAGGAATGATTTTCCCTTGTGATCCAGGTTCAGGAGTTACTTCTCTACAAACTGAGGATCAAGGGGATGGGAGGGACTTAAAACAGCTGTTGATTGATTGTGTTTCCTGTGGGGAGGAGCCTCTCATCTCTCAGGTGTGTCGACCTGGAAGATTTCCTAGAAAGACAGTTACCGGTAAGTAACTAGTACTTTTTTTATTTTTATTTTATTTTCCATCGTGCTTATCTTCAGCCTCCATTGACACTGGTAAGAGAAGGGAAAATATTCAGCTGACATGGGATTTAGTGATCTGTAGGTTATAATTATTTCCAGTACTGATCCCTTATAAGATGACCTACTTGCAATTTAAGACTTGAGAGTTATTTTAAGTGACAAGAAAGAAAATAAAACAAAATTCCTGGAGTATTTCACCAACTGAGATAATGTTAAGTGTTAGCTTTTTTTTTTTGGTCGAAACTCTTTACCTAAAGCTCCCTCCAGGCAGACAGCTAAATACACATTTGTAATATGTAGATCGTAGCTGCTCTACCTGCCAAAATATTTGTCATCCTGTTTAACCATTCTTGAGCTCTAATACATAGAGTTGTGCTCATAAGTTTGCATACCCTGGTAGAATTTATGATTTCTTGGCCATTTTTCAGAGAATAGGAATAACACAAACTTTATTCTTTCATTTATGGTTCGTGTTTGGCTGAAGCCATTTATTATCAATCAACTGTCTTTACTCTTTTTAAATGATAATGACAACAGAAACTACGCAAATGACCCTGTGTAAAAGTTTACATACCTTGGTGATTTTGGCCTGATAACATGCACACAAGTTGACACAAAGCGGTTTGAATGGCTATTAAAGGTAACCATCCTCACCTGTGATCTGTTTGCTTGTAATTAGTGTGTGTGTATAAAAGGTCAATGAGTTTCTGGACTCCTGACAGACCCTTGCATGTTTCATCCAGTGCTGCACTGACTCTTCTGGATTCTGAGTCATGGGGAAAGCAAAAGAATTGTCAAACGATCTGCGGGAAAGGGTAGTTGAACTGTATAAAACAGGAAAGGGATATAAAAAGATCTCCAAGAAATTGTGAATGCCAATCGGCAGTGTTCAAACTCTAATCAAGAAGTGGAAAATTAGGGATTTTGTTGAAACTAAACCACGGTCAGGTAGACCAACTAACGAGTTCAGCCACAACTGCCAGGAAATATGTTTGGGATGCAAAGAAAAACCCACAAATAACTTCAGGTGAAATACAGGACTCTCTGAAAACATGTGGTGTGGCTGTTTCAAGATGCACAATAAGGAGGCACTTGAAGAAAGATGGGCTGCATGGTTGAGTCGCCTGAAGAAAGCCATTACTATGCAAATGCCACAAAGTATCCCGCTTACATTATGCCAAATGGCACAGACAAGCCTCAAACCTTCTGACACAAAGTCATTTGGAGTGATGAGACCAAAATTTAGTTTTTTGGCCACAACCATAAATGCTACATTTGGAGAGGAGTCAACAAGGCCTATGATGAAAGGTACATCATTCCTACCGTGAAACAGGGAGGCGGATCACTGATGTTTTGGGGATGTGAGCTACAAAGACACAAGACATTTGGTAAAAATTGATGGCAAGATGAATACTGGAGGAACATTTGCATTCATCAGCCAGGAAACTGCGCGTGGAACGTACTTGGACATTCCAACATAATGATCCAAAAACACAAGGCCAAGTCGACCTGTCATTGGATACAGCACAATAAAGTGGAGTGGCCATCTCAGTCTCCTGACCTCCAATATCATTGAGCCACTCTGGGGAGATCTCAAATGTGCAGTTCATTCAAGACAGCCCAATAATTTACAGGAACTGGAGGCTTTTTGCCAAGAGGAATGGGCAGCTTTACCACCGAGAAGATAAAGAGCCTCATCCACAAAGGCCACAAAAGACTTCAAGCTGTCATTGAGGTTAAAGGGGGCAATACACAGTTTTAAGAACTGGGGTATGTAAACTTTTGATCAGGGTCATTCTGTTGTCATTATGATTTAAAAAGAGTAAACACAGTTGATAAATGGCTTCAGCAAAACACTAACCATGAGTGAAAGAAAAGTTTGTGTTATCATTCGTATTCTCTGAAAAATGGCCAAGAAATCATAAATTCTGCCAGGGTATATAAACTTATGAGCACAACTGTAGCAAGCCAGATTGTTGACCTTGAGATGGATACTAAGGCCGGCCATACACGATTCAACCCATTAATGGGCAGGCTGAATGTACCAAGTTGATCGATCAACTTTGGTACAACCAGCCTGCCGGATTCTCTTTTACGATTATCGCTAGCAGCTGTTAGTAGAGATAATCGCTGTCTTTGCACCGTGTATAGCCTGCCTAAGTCAAAATCGGGTACTTATACAAGTTCCATTTATAGCTGCATTTAATTGGTGTTATTTTAATATCTCAATGGAGTTAAAATACACCAAACCCAAATTCTGTTTTCTTTGATTAACAAGGGAATTTTTGAGTGATTTGTTATTCCTATCATAGCAACATGGCTATCTGGCTGCCCAATGTCTAAAAATCTTAGACTGGATTCATACGTGTGTGTGTGTTTGTGTGCATTGCAGCATGCGTAATATCACATGCATAGGTGTGAATGCGCTTGTTCTGCTTTCCAAAACATGCTAAATTGCAACGCATGGGTTCAAACCAGACATATACACATGTCAAAAAAGTGAGTACACTTGGAAATAGTTTTATATTTTCAACATGTATAACAGGCAAAATTAGATCTTCATTCAAACAGTGCCTAAGGATAAAGGTAATATACTTGAACAAATGACACCTAAAATTGACAGGGGATGTATGGACGGCAGCAGGTAAGACTAGAGCGAGATATTGCTTGTAGAATAGGGATGCACAAAAATTTCGGCCACCGAAACATATCGGCCGAAAATGGCCTTTTTGCCGAAATAGAAATCATCCTGATAACGGCACCGAAAATGGGGCAGGGCCCTGCCCCTTGTGCCACCCGGTACGGGGGGTGTTGTTCTGGAGCGCCCCAGTCCTGTCCTCTCCTACCTACCTCCCTCCTAGATGAGGTGGCTGAAAACAAAACAGTGCTCTATGGGTGGAAAGCTGTCGGCACACAGCGTTAAGGAGCAGCTTGTCGGTATAATCAGCAGGAGGAACATAATCAGTGTACAGCGGGGCGGGGAAAAAGAGTGCAGGACTTGTTGTTTGACATGCTTTTAGAACTGAGGGCTTCTATCTTCACCCGGTCTTCCTTCTGGGTTCACCGCCTTCGGCTACATGAGTGGCTGGGTAGCAATGACTTTTACGGCACAGGCTCTGAAGGTATGGCACGGTATGCCTGATCTTCAGAGCGTATGCGTCAGTGACTTCACTGGCTGCATGCACTCTGAATATCTCCTAAACAGTGGAAGTTTGGGAGATATGCACAGTACCTACAGGTAAGCTTTATTTTAGGCTTACCTGTAGGTAGAAGTCATAAAACAGAGTTTACTGCCACTTTAAACAGTCCCTGACTATTTTAATAAAGATTCTTTAAAGTTGGCTCAGATGAAATGTTAGCTTTCTGTCTTTTTTTTTTTAATGTACATAAAATCATATGTAATGGAAGAGGTGTGTGTGTGGTGTTTTTTTTTTTTTTTTTTTATGATTGGTTTATACATGTCTGTGAGACTCTTACTAGTGGCACGCTACGCACACCACATTACTGCTCTCCTTGGGCCACCCAAAGGTGTCCCAGGTCTTTTACAATCCTATAGTATGTACTACAAAAAAAAAAAAAAAAAATTGCCGTGCATTGCTAAAGGGTTTGGGTTTGACTTGGAAAAAAAGGTGGCAACTTTTAAAGGGACCCTGTATGCATGTATGTTAAAGCGCTAAAACCTTCACTAGATACAAAGGCTCTGCAATTTTGACAGCTCAATGGAAGAGGACAGGACTCCTCCTCAGATAGGAGTAATCTCAAATTATGTGATGTGTGAGCAAAATACTGCATACATTAGTACATGAAACTACGTTTTAAATGCAGTTGGTTTATATTTATTTTGCTACATCATATTTTCACAGCTCTAAACATTTCCTAACCTAGAGATAAATAATTATGCACCGTAATCTCAGATAAGTGTAGCCTGATTCCTGCATTATACTGTATGTAAAATGTATTACTTGCAATGCACAATACCTTGATTTCTGTTTTTATTACAGTTATTGAAAAACTACCAAAAGTGGAGGAAAGAATGTCCGGAGATTACTGCAGACCTGAAGCCATCTCCTCTCCTTAACTTGTACAATGCTGGCTACCATGGTGTCCTAAGGTCAAGGGATGCTTATGGCAGCAAAGTTCTTATTTACAGGATTGGTAAATGATTTGTTTCCTCTTTTTTTTTTTTTTTTTTCCCCTCAGCCTGTTCTGTTTAACAATATGTATATTCAATATGATGAATTGCCAAGAATATGAATACTAGTTATGGACTCAACCAGGCATGGAAAGTGTTTTTATGTACAACAATCTTGATGGCCAAAGCCATGTATAAATCCACTTCATTGTACACAAATGTATTTTAGAAACCATTTTCCACTGTACTTCAAACGGATGACCAAGTGCATATTGTATATGATTTAAACAGTAGTATTAAGGTTGCAATGGCAAACCTCTATATAATATATTGTGATGACAAAAATATTGTGAAAATGTCCATGGGGATCCTACATTGATGGATTGGATACAACACATGCAGTGTCTATATAGAGACTAGTGTCCATGTGGTAATATGTGGTTTCATAAACTTTGAACCCCCAGTCACCACAGAGGTAAAGAGGAAAAAAGTCACCATACAGTAGAGCTGCATGATTCTGACTAAAATCACAATCTTTTTGCTTAGAATAAAGATCACGATTCTTGCAGCGTAACGTCATCTATCACATTACACAAAAAATTGGGCTAACTTTTTACTGTTTAGTTTTTTATTCATTAAAGCGGGGTTCCACCCAAATTTTGAACAATATCTGTATGTATTCTCTTCCTTGATGAAATGTAAATCGCCGTAATTACCTTTTATTTTTCTATTCTTCTTTGCACTTCCTGGTTCTCCTCCCGTGGGAGTAGGCGTGTTTCTAGCCTCTCCCAGACTCCTGGGAGCTAGTCTCAGGCTTCCCAGGATGCCACTGAGCATGTGCGGGAACGAGCGGTGAATGCTGGGAGCACAGCATTCACCACATCCAGGAAATAAATGCTTGTGGGCTTCAAATGCCCACAATGAAGATGGAAACTGCCTGCACTGAATAATATAAGTTATTCTTTCTGACGAAATCTGACACAGGCAGACATATTACACACAATATGTGAGTATGTAATGCTGAGAAGAAAAGTTTGTGAATGAACTCAAAAAAAAAAAAAACGATAGATAGGTGGACCCCCGCTTTAAGGTGTATTTTTTCCCCAAAAATTGCGTTTGAAAGACCGCTGCGCAAATACAGTGTGACATTAAATATTGCAACAACCGCCATTTTATTCTCTAGGGTGTCTGCTAAAAAAATTATATATATATATATATATATATATATATATATATATATATATATGTGTATGTATGTTTGGGGGTTCCAAGTAATTTTCTAGCAAAAAAATACTAATTTTAACTTGTAAGCAACAAGTGTCAGAAAAAGGTTTAGTCTTTAAGTGGTTAAACTGACCTCATTTACAGACAGAAGTTCATTCCTTTTGATCTAAAAGTAACAAGTGTTACAGTGTTTCTCCTCATCTCCAATGAGATAAACTTGGCAGGCTGTCTGGATTTTTTTTTTTTTCAGCAGTGAGCACTTCACTTGTTACATAGTATCCAGGAAATGCTTTTTTTAGGATCAGGAGTAGGGATGAGCTTCGAGTTCGTGTCAAACTCATGTTCGACTTGAACATCGGCTGTTCGCCGAACAGCGAACCATTTGGGGTGTTCGTGGCAAATTCGAAAGCCGCAGAACACCCTTTTTAGAGTCTATGGGAGAAATAAAAAGTGCTAATTTTAAAGGCTTATATGCATGGTATTGTCATAAAAAGTGTTTGGGGACCTGGGTCCTGCCCCAGGGGACATGGATCAATGCAAAAAAAAGTTTTAAAAACGGTTTTTTCGTGAGCAGTGATTTTAATAATGCTTAAAGTGAAACAATAAAAGTGTAATATTCCTTTAAATTTTGTACCCGGGGGATGTCTATAGTATGCCTGTAAAGGGGCGCATGTTTCCCGTGTTTAGAACAGTCTGACAGCAAAATGATATTTCAAAGGAAAAAAAGTCATTTAAAACTACTCGCGGCTATTAATGAATTGCGGGTCCGACAATACACATAAAAGTTAATTGATAAAAACGGCATGGGAATTCCCCCAAAGGGGAACCCTGCGCCAAATTAAAAAAAAAAATAATGGCGTGTGGTCCCCCCAAAAATCCATACCAGACCCTTATCTGAGCACGCAACCTGGCAGGCCGCAGGAAAAAAGGGGGGATGAGAGAGCACCCCCCCTCCTGAACCGTACCAGGCCACATGCCCTCAACATTGGAAGGGTGCTTTGGGGTAGCCCCCCAAAGCACCTTGTCCCCATGTTGATGGGGACAAGGGCCTCATCCCTACAACCCTTGCCCGGTGGTTGTGGGGGTCTGCGGGCAGGGGGCTTATCGGAATCTGGAAGCCCCCTTTAACAAGGGGACCCCCAGATCCCGCCCCCCCTGTGTGAAATGGTAAGGGGGTACCCCTACCATTTCACGAAAAAAGTGTTAAAAATGACAAGAGACAGTTTTTGACAATTCCTTTTTTTTATTTCTTCATCCTCCTTCCTCCCCCCTTCTTCTCCGGCTGCTCCGCATCAATGATGGGAGGCTCCCGCTGTGTGACGCTTCTCGTCTTCTGACGGTTCTTAAGTAATGGAGGGCGGAGCCAGCCGGTGACCCCGACCCCTTTGACGCATGTGGTGGCCCCGCCGGAGGAAGATGCTGGCCCAGGGGACATGTATCAATGCAAAAAAAGTTTTAAAAACAGCCGTTTTTTCGGGAGCAGTGATTTTAATAATGCTTAAAGTGAAACAATAAAAGTGTAATATTCCTTTAAATTTCGTACCTGGGGGGTGTCTATAGTATGCATGTTTCCCGTGTTTAGAACAGTCTGACAGCAAAATTACATTTCAAAGGAAAAAAAGTCCTTTTTTTCCTGGAGGAAGAACCAGAAGAAGATGGAGGAAGAAACCGAAGGAAGATAGAAGATAAAAGAAGCCATTAAATAAAGGAATTGTCAAAAACTGTCTCTTGTCATTTTTGACACTTTTTTTTGTGAAATGGTAGGGGTACTTTTGTACCCCCTTTACCATTTCACATGGGGGGCGGGATCTGGGGGTCCCCTTGTTAAAGGGGGCTTCCAGATTCCAATAAGCCCCCTGCCCGCAGACCCCCACAACCACCGGGCAAGGGTTATGGGGATGAGGCCCTTGTCCCCATGGGGGCTACCCCAAAGCACCCTCCCAATGTTGAGGGCATGTGGCCTGATACGGCCCCCCCCCCCCCCCCACCTCTTTTCCTGCGGCCTGCCAGGTTGCATGCTCGGATAAGGGTCTGGTATGGATTTTAAGGGGGACCCCACGCTTTTTTTTTTTTTTTTTTTAATTTTCGTTCGGGGCTCCCCTATGGGGAATTCCCATGCCGTTTTTATCAATGAACTTTTATGTGTATTGTCGGACCGGCAATTCATTAATAGCCGCGAGTATGGTGTTCGCGTGTTTGAGCGAATTTTTTGCCTGTTCGCATGTTCTGGTGCGAACCGAACAGAGGGGTGTTCGGCTCATCCCTATTCAGGAGGGAAGTAGAATCGCGATTTTGATTCTTTAACAATTAATTCTGCAGCTCTACCATACAGTGCCTTGAAAAAGTATTCATACCCCTTTGACATTTTTCATTTTGTCGCGTGTTAAAACCAAAAACGTTAATGTATTTTATGTGATGGACCAACACACTCCGGGGGACAGATGCAGCATCGGTCCGATGCTGCATCCACCTGGGTAAAGTATGATTATGGGAAAAACCGCATTCCCATACTTCTCTTTTTTTACATTTATTTTACAGTGCCTTACAGTGAAAGTATTCATACCCTTCGCAATTTTCCACATTTTGTCATGTTACAACCAAAAACGGAAATGTATTTTATTGGGCTTTTATATAATAGACCAACACAAAGTGGCACATAATTGTGAAGTGGAAGAAAAATTATAAATATTTTTTACAAATAAATATGTTAAGTGTGGCGAGCATTTGTATTCGGCTCCCTTTACACTGATACCCCTAACTAAAATCTAGTGGAGCCAATTGCCTTCAAAAGTCATCTAATTAGTAAATAGAGTCCACCTGTGTGTAATTTAATCTCAGTATAAATACAGCTGTTCTGTGAAGCCCTCAGAGGTTTATTATAGAACCTTAGTAAACAAACAGCATCATGAAGGCCAAAGAAGACACCAGACAGGTCAGGAATAAAGTTGTAGAGAAGTTTTAAAGCAGGGTTGGGTTATATATAAAAAAAAAAAAAAAAAAAAAATATGCCAAGCTTTGAACATTTCACGGAGCACTGTTCAATCCATCATCCAAAAATGGAAAGCGTATGGCACAACTGCAAACCTACCAAGACATGGCCGTCCACCTAAACTGACAGGCTGGGCAAGAAGAGCATTAATCAGAGAAGCAGCCAAAAGGCCCATGGTAACTCTGGGGGAGCTGCAGAGATTCACAGCTCAGGTGGGAGAATCTGTCCACAGGACAACCATTAGTCGTGCATTTCACAAATCTGGCCTTTTATGGAAGGCAACCTGCATATTCGGGTGTTCCCCAAACTGGGCAAAAGGGCCAATGTTCGGCCCAAACTCATACTTAGGCAGAACCGTTTGCCCAACACTAGTAATCCATATACTTTCGCACAGCCATGCTTGCTTCCACAGTAAAGTCACCAGGTCATCCAAATTAAGAGAAGTGGAGAACAGAACGCTGACTTGACCGATTTTTGCCGGTTCTACCAGCTGCCTCAGACGTATGGCTACTCTTTTTGGTTAAATCCATAACTAGTAATTATATTCTTAGGTAATTCATGTTGTTATGACAAGAGACTTTTTTGTTGGTTTTTAATATCTATATGATAGTTTCGGTCTAAGCTGTTGTGGCAATTGGGTTACTAAAAGGTTAACCGGTAATCAAAGCAATCAATCACTATTGGTGTAAGCTTATTAAAGGAGTTTGTACTTGAGCTGTAAACTTATCTCTTCTTTCCCAAAAAGTCTAGTCAGTTAAAAAAAATAAGCAGGTCAGTTCATGTAGAATTCCACTTTTTGTGTGATCACTCACCTTAACCCCTTTACAACGAGTGTATGCAAATATGAAAAAAAACAGCAAGCAGTGTACAGAGCATTGCTGTGTGTGTGTGTGTGTGTGTGTGTGTGTGTACAATGCACACCAGCGGGCACACCTTTAAGTTGACCTGCTGGCGTAAATAGGCCTTTGGGTATCTGGGTTCATATGCACGTAAATGCAAATATACATAATTAAATTATCAGTTCTGGGGAGTTGCCGCTTTCAATTCTCCTGATCATATGAACTGGATATTTTATAGCACATCTAAGAGAAATGTAAGGGATGATATTTCTGGTCTCCATCTGAGAATGCATTTACTTCGAAGTCATAGATCGTGAGCAAGTATTCAACAATGCAATAGCCACAATAAAGGATGAGATCTGCAGCAAGTAACTGTGGGTGCTAGTTTTGTTTTTCTGCCTTAAAGTAACAGAACTGTGCAATGAAATGGTATTTTTACGCTTTTTTTTATTTTTTTTTCCCAGATAAGTGGGACACAAAGCAATTTACTGCATACGAAGTGTTTCGAATAAGCTTGATTACCTCTGAGCTTTTGGTGAGAGATGCAGAGACACAACGGAATGGCATTAAGGCTATATTTGACTTGGAAGGATTTGGACTGGCCCATGCATTTCAAGTCTCCCCAACTTTGGCTAGAAGAATAGCTTCAGTTATGACAGTAAGTTAAAATGTATATAACTGCAAAGTTTAGAGCTATTTCCTATCACTATGTTATTTTTGCTGGGAGAGCATTAAAGGGTAGTGGTTGCAATAAAAGATCTCTTTCAAGTGGCAACAGTTTGTATAACGCCAGTGTAAAAGCAGCCCATATACAGCCAGTGTGTGGTGGCAGCCGTGGATGGTACCAGTGTCCAGAGGCAACTAGTGTATGTCAGAGTGCAGAGGCAACCCATGTATGAAGCCATTGTCCAGAGGCAAGGTACAAGATGGAGTCTACCTGGTCAGTGCCTTGCCTCTTCAGGGGAACTTCCTGGTGTCAATGATTATCAAGGATGCCTACCTCTACATCCCCGATTTATTATCCCCCCCCCCGACCCCAACAGTTACTGCAAATCGCAGTAGAGGGTCACTAGTTTCAGTTTATGGCATTGCCATTCAGCCTGTCCACTGCCCCAGAGATTTTACCTAGCTGTTGGCTGCGGGGTAATTGAAGATTAATATTATTATTAAGGGCCTTCAGTACAGGAGGGATCAGAGGGCCTTGCTCTAAGGTATTCCCATTGTGGGTAAATGGAGGACTTCTCATGGAGAAATCGGCTGAGTTGCTCATTTCAAATGTCCAGCACACAGTACAGGTCCTGGAAAGGTTCAGTTCGGTACTAAAACCTTCAGAAGTTAGCTTCTGTTCTGACCGAACATCTGGAATACAGGCAGTCCCCAAGTTACGAACATAATAAGGACTGTAGGTTTGTTCATAAGTCAAAGTTGTTCATAAGTCGCAACACTGCATTTGTAAGTGTAACTTCTGGTCGGGACACTGCATTCGTAAGTGTTCGTAAGTGTAACTGCCGCCTGTGCATGGATCTGGGATGTTCCTGGCGCTTGTTATGTTATCTGGGAAGTAGTACGGCAGTGTGGGATGTGTCCGGAGCTGCTGGAAAGGTATCCAGGACCAGCGTGGAGCACAAGTGGCCGGCATTTGAGGCCGTTCGTAAGTAGGAATCGTTCGTAACTTGGGTGTTCGTATCTTGGGGACTTCCTGTATTTAAGTTTAGTTTTTGCTCTTTTTGATTTTGTAATTCTTACCCTCTTTAAGGCAAAAAAGGTGACCTCCTGGAAGATGTACCATCATATATGGAAAGCCCTTTGCCAGGTGTGAGGCTTGTAAGTTTCATCCCTGACCATATGTCATGGTGCACATTTTGGCAGTCTGGTGTCTCTGGCTTTAATTACTATCAAGGAGCAAATATTGGCCTTGGCTGTGCTGTTTCAGAGACCTAGTGTTTCTAATCCCTTGGTAAAATCTTTTTGTTTAAGCTATTTGGGAATGGGGGGGTCAGTGGGAGGGAGGAATCATTTTTTTTTTTTTTTGATGGGCAATTTGTCAGGACAATGGCTGGTGTTTATCGTTTCAATCATCACGACACCATGTGTTGATATGGTGTCAGGATGATTGAAGCCCAATATTTCTATTACATTATAATATAAAATCGTTAAACTCACCATAATGCAGAATCAGTGGGAGACCTGAGTGTCAGTTGCCTCGTTGCCTGCCACCAGATGCAGCTTGTCACTTGGCACGTCGCCTGCCACCAGATGCAGCTTGTCACTTGCCACGTCTCCTGCCACCAGATGCAGCTTGTCACTTGCCACGTCGCCTGCCACCAGATGCAGCTTGGCGCCTGCCACCAGATGCAGCTTGTCACTTGCCACGTCGCCTGCCACCAGATGCAGATTGTCGCATGCCACCAGTTGCAGATTGTCATTATCCTGCCACCAGCTGAAGCTTCCCACTGTTGCCTGCCACCAAAATATATCAGATGCAGCTTGTCCCTTTTTAAATGTAAAAGCAAATTGGTGTCGGGCAACAGTGACAGCAGAGAAAGCGGCTTCTCTCCCCAGCTTTTCAGCACATGTGCATTGTCTGGGTCCCAGAGTGAGGGTGGGCAGTGAGACATGAGGTAATCTCTCTGATGCACAGTGTGAGGGTGGAACTGCAGTGATACAGGACGGGCGGTGAGGGATAATCTCATGTCTCTCGTCCGCCCGCCCACTCTTTCATGCCGCTCGCCCCCTCTCTCTCTCGCCGGCCCACCGCACTTGTGGCTAGGCTGCAGAGAGGCCACGGCCTGGGGGTTGGGGACCCCTCTTTAAAGGAACAGTATAATGTGCTTTTAATAAGCACACATTTTTAAAGTGCCACACAAGTCAAAATCTTTTTTTCATTTTGGATAGAGTAAGGGTTGGTTATAACCTTATTAGTCTGTTTTTTTTTTTTTGTTTTTTGTTTTGCAATCTGTGCCCATTGGGGAGATTTCCCTTAACTTCCTGCCGCATAGCCAAAAGAGTAAGTGAAAGGAAATCCCTGCAAATTAACCTCTTGCCAACCGCGCTATAGCTGAATGACAGCTACAGTGCGGTCGTCCAGTTCTGGAACACCGTCTTGTGTCGCCTTCCGGTGATCACGCCAACTGTGGGGAGTGGGCGGCGGGCTCTGTGATCACAGATTGAGGTAAAAAGCCAATCAGCGGCTCTTTACTACGTGATCAGCTGTGTCCAATCACCTGATCACAGAGGTAAACACAGAAGCTGGTTATTGGCACTCCTTACCTCACGCTGACAGCATGAGGAGAACAGAGACAATAACTGGCTTGTATAAAAGGGACATGTACAGTGTCCTGATTATCAGTGCAGTCCCAACAGTGCCTACCAGCGCCTCCTCATCAGTGCAGCCCCATCAGCGCATGAGAAAAATTACCTGGTTGCAAAATGTTATAACCAACTATGAAGTTTGGTTTTTTTTTTTTGTTTTTTTCAAAATTTTCGGTCTTTATTTTAGCAAAACATTAAAAACCCAATGCTAATTAAATACCACCCCAAAAAACTCCATTTGTGTGAAAAAAAAATATAAGCTGAAAGCTAATAATTGGCCTGGGCAGGATGGGGGTAAAAGTTCCCGGTAGGCAATTGGCAAGGTCACCAGGCTCCCCATTGGAAGATTCCCTTTCTATTCCTGTTCTACACTTCACTTTTGATGAAGTAAACAGGACAAATTGAGAGAGATGGGGACACAGCAATCAAACATGACAGGTGATCTAACCCCACTCCACTCTATCCACTTTACTCAAAACTAAAAAAAAAGTTTGGTCTTTAATTACACTTTTTAAGTTTTTTATTTTAATTTTTAAAAAAAATCTTTGACTTTTATGTTGTCAAAAGCTCATTTTTTTCCCTTTACTAAATGTAGTGATTTTCTAGATTAGCCACTAGAGGGAGTTCGGTGTGTGTGACTCAAGCTTCTTGCTTGGTAACTGCTGGTATACAAATATCATCCATGCT
The DNA here is from genome assembly GCF_042186555.1 of Aquarana catesbeiana. Classification (NCBI taxonomy): domain Eukaryota; kingdom Metazoa; phylum Chordata; class Amphibia; order Anura; family Ranidae; genus Aquarana; species Aquarana catesbeiana. The sequence continues at coordinate 523,138,478 of NC_133328.1, read as the reverse complement.
GGCGGAGTGTGTTGATTTCATTACATAGTGAGAGAGCAGTAAAGCATAACCCTTGTTTAACACAGCAAAGCAAAGACTATAACCCAAGTTTAGTTTTAATTATATTTTTACAACTGCCCATAAAATACAAGTCGTTGTATTCCCAGCCAAAAACTTCTTTTTTTTTTTTTTCTTCTAGTTTTGATTAGAGTGGAGAAGGATTAGCCCCCCCCCCCCAAAGTTTTTACTGCTATGTGGGGCTCCCTAATCAAGAGTTCAGTTCACATACTGTCCTGGTGACCAGGTTCTCACCAGACGGGAAGTGAGGAAAAGTCTGCAGCAGAGACGCGTTTATTTCTGCCTGTGTTGCTGTTGAAGATTTTCCTCAAGTCCTATCTGGTGAAATTGTCAGTGGGACAGTAAATGAGGGAAAATATCCAATCAGATGGAGCCGCTGTTCATGTATTGTGATGGCTGTGTGATTGCAATAGCTATGTGAGGAGATTTGTCCATCTATGGTGTATGGAGTGGTTGAGGGATTTCTAATTGTGTATTAGTAGGCCGCTCATCATAGTAATGCACCAACAGCGAGGTGTGGTAAGGGCATGCCTGGTTTTGGGACTCCCAAGTAGATCTGCAAGTTATGTAAAGTTTATCAAATACAAAAATGTAAACAGCCCTCCAAATCACAAACAAAAATGATTACCAGTAATTGTGTAATCAGTACAGCGAGCAGAGCTCACCGTGGGCAAGTTATGTAAACTAATCTACACGCTGGAACCTGACTGAAGGTTTACTATTCAGGGCGATCCTGCCGCCTAAGGGCCTTTCACATGGGTGTTCGGTCTGGACCTGTCTGTCAGTTTTTCACACAGGCCCAGACTCAACCACAATGTATATCTATGAGGAGGTGGAAACAGACGGTACAGTATGTCTGTTTACATCTGAGTTTGTGCTCGCAAAATAAAATGAAAAAGGTTTGCATCCTTTCGCATTTTCTCACATAAACTGATGTCGTCCGTTTACATCTGTTCTGTTCCATTTAACTTTTAGTAGCATGTGCTACATTGATTTATTTATTAATTTTTGGACTTTGGTGCTGTAAATTATTTATTTATTTATTTTTGCCATTTTGTTTACTTTTTTTTTGTTCTTTTATTCTTTGTGACAATGTGTGTCTCTGTTATTCTGTACTTGTAAAGAAAAAAATCTCTAAATAAAATTAAATTAACCCTTTAGCACCGACCATATGCAAATTTGCATTCATGGCTTGAATGGGGTTAAACCGGGGTGATGCCATTTTTTAGAGCCAGCTTTTGGCTTTTTAGTGATAACCGATGCGTCTAAAAGCCGCTCGGCTGTTATCCTAAAGGAGCGGGAGGGGACGTCCCCTCCCGCCACCTTCAACCGCTCTTCCCAGGCCTCCTGTCCCACCGGGAGACCCGAGCCACCAGCCGGCACGTCTGCCGCCTAAGCTGAGACGTGAACAAAGCCGGATTCAGCTTTGATTGGGTCACCGATGTAAAATCTTGGAAACAACGTCACGCCGTTTACTTGGCTGTCAGTGGCACAGATTTTTAAAATAATGACAGTATTCAGAATCGCTGAATTTTGGCGATCTGAATACTTTTAAGTGCAAAGATTTGGGGTCTTTTTAGACCCCCGATCCCTCCATAAAGCGTACCTGTCACCACCTTCCTTGTGACAGCAATAAAAGTGATCAGAAATTGGGACCATGTAAAAAAATACAATTACATTTAAATAAGAAAGAAAATAAAAATAATTTAAAGCTCCCCCATGCACGCACAGCAAAGAAAACGCATACGTAAGTCACGCCTGCAAATGTAAACGGTGTTCAAATCACACATGTGAGATATCACCGCAATTGTCAGAGTGAGAGCAATAATTCTAGCAAAGGACTTCCTGTGTAACTCTAACCTGGTAACCGTTAACATTTTTTTAAAGCATTGCCTATGGAGATTGCTAGTTTGTCACCATTCCACAAGTGTGCGCATTTTCAAAGCATGACATGTTGTATTTATTTAGGCATGAAAGCGTTAAAAAAAAAAATAAAAAACATTTTGAGCCAATTTACACCCATGCGATCCACCGTAGTGCAATTTTTAGCCCATTCAATTGAAAGAGCTGAAATTGCACCGATCACACAAAGTAGTTCATGCACTACTTTTGAAAAACGCACTGTGCCAAATCGCAAGGTACCACAGTACCCACAAATGCACTACGTACTATGTATTGGCACCTGCAGCAGATTACAAAGACAGTGCGTTGTGAACACAGTGCCAGAAACTCGCACATCTTTCCCTCACCTCGTTCAGTAGTGAACCAGCCCTTCGGTATATTTCTTTATCCACTCTCTTTATGTGGATGGGGGAATGTGGCAACAGTGTATGGCGAGCTTAACTGTAAGTGCCCATATAACCAGTTACCTGTTAAGAAGAAAGTAAATATTTGCCTCTCCTGCTGGCTGTACTTCCGAACACCATTCTTTTGAAGAGAAATGGCCAGCTGAAGTCCTCTTCAGAAAACCACACTTCTGGGAGTGTGGATTTTCACTGCCAATTCCCACATCTGTACTGTGCTCTGCAATGACGTAGGGGCTGGGGAAGTATCCTGAGCTGCCTACTACCCTTCCCATGTTGTGCATGTTTCCAATATTTTAAAAAACATGACCGCTGTGCAGCCTGCCTGGTGACTTACAGTCTTGCTTCCAAATTTTACCTATTGCCAACCCAATTGTCTTTCCTTTTGATCACTGTTGTATATTCCATGTATGTCTGTCCTGTCCCCTCTACACGTTTCCCTGTGTGTAGCTCGACATGCAGCTAAACCCTCCTATTCTGCAATAAGCCAGACTGAGTGTAATCTTGAAGCTTTATTAACAACTATTACGAAAAACAGATAAAGGACATATAATCAGTACATGAAACATACAGAAAATACAATGAATATGCTTTGCTGTAGATGACGATAAATTATTCTCGCCATCGATGCTGCGTTTTAGGAGATGCAAGCGGATGCCCCCCCCCGTGATTCTTGTTAATTGTATTATATAATTAGGCTACTGCTGTAAGTGTAAACGTTCTTCTTACTTGCCAACTTGTTATTTTCCACAGGATCCCAGAAGGCAGGCAGCGACAATTCATGATGTGGGCACCTGAAGCTCGTTCCTATTTGCTTTCGGGATCCTGAGCAGCTGGCTCACGCCTGCGCAGTAATGGTGCAGCGTCGGCATGTTGTTTACAGGTTGCCATAACAATGTCGGCATCGGCAGAGTTTCCCGCCCCTTTGTTATGGCAACCTGTCAATTAGCACAGAACTTCCTGTCTGGAAATACCACAAGATTTCATTGTTGGCCCTCCCTAGGACTTCTGGGATAGATGACACTGTGATATCCCAGGTGTCCTAGGGAATTGCCTAATGACGAAATCGCCTAGGCGGCTGGGGCAGAAAGTGCAGACTACACAGAAAAAAAGCAGGTATTTAGCAATTAAAAAAAAATAAAAATAAAAAAATTGCCATTACATACTGTTCTGCGGGTTAGCATTGTCTTACAATGATCATGAAAAAATGGGTGGAACTCCGCTTTAGCGGTGAACAGTTTTTCTAGTTTCTGCAACAGTAAATTTACCACTGGCTCCATCTTGTGGTCAAATCTGATATTGCAGGCAAAACAACTTAATATCCTTCTGGAGGCTGAGCAATGTCTGCTTTTTCGTTCCAACTCCATAGATCTAGGTGGGACCAGGGATATCTAGTTTGTTTGTTTTTTCTCTCCTCCCCATAGATAAATGTAATTTAAAGTGGAACTTCACTCTAAGGCTATTTTCACACTGAAGTGATTTGCAGGCGCTATAGCGCTGAAAATAGCTCCTGCAAATCGCCCTGAAAAAGCCGCTCAGTTCACTCCAATGTGTAAGCCACAAGGGCTTTCACACTGGAGCGGTGCGCTTGCAGGATGGTCAAAAAAAGTACCGCAAGCCGCATCTTTGCAGCGCTATAGGAGCGCCCCTTCCCATTGAAAACAATGGGGCAGCACTGCAAACCCCCCGGCAAAGCGCCGCTTTGCGGGAGGTTTTAACCCTTTTTAAAACCACCCTGCTAGCGGCCTATTAGCACTGCTAAAACAACGGTAAAACGGCGCTAAATATAGCGCCGCTTTACCGCCGGCGCCCGCACCAGTGTGAAAGTAGCCTAAAGGGGAAGTTCTGCTTTATGTCTACCATACCATATTTGGCTTATTAATGTTGTTTTTTTTGGGGGGGGGGGGGGGAGGTGTTAGTTTTGATACTCACTCTCCCTTCCACTTGGCTAGCCCAGGTAGGAAGTTCGGCCCTCACTTTTAGCCCGCAGCCTTTTGGGACATGTTACATGTCTCAGAAGGCTGTGGGACCATTCAAAAAGCGCAGCGCGTCACACGCAAGTGCATTAGAAAGCCGGCTGTGAAGCTGCAAGGAGTTACAGCTGGATTCCCACAGTAAACAAACTGGCGCCGGGGACCTGAAGACCGGTGAAGAACTGACCCGGGTGAGGATGGCACTGGATCCCTGGACAGGTGAGTGTCTCTTTATCAAAAGTCAGCAGCTACAGTATTTGTAGCTGCTAACGTTTTTGATTTTTAATTTATTTATTTTTTTCTCTCTAGGGTAAAGATCCTCTTTAACTTGGACTACGTGTTTAAAACAAAAAAAAAAAAAAACTAATATATATATATATATCTCTCTCTTTTGGTGGTCTTTGGCCAGCACAAGGGTACATGAAACAGTGTGTATTATAATTAGAAGTTGATTTGGGCTCTTTTTTAAAGCAGATTTTTTTTTTTTCAGGACTCTTTTCCTCTTAAAGTTCGTGGAATACACTTCATAAACGAGCCTTTTTTCTTCTACCCAGTATATGCCTTAATCAGGCCGTTCCTACCTGACAAGATCAAAGAACGGGTAAGTAAGCTAAAAGGTATATACAGTACCTCACAAAAGTTAGTACACCCCACACTTTTTTGTCAATATTTTATTATATCTTTTCATGTGACAACACTAAAGAAATGACACTTTGCTACAATGTAAAGTAGTGAGTGTACAGCTTGTATAACAGTGTAAATTTGCTGTCCCCTCAAAATACCTCAACACATAGCCAATAATGTCTAAACCGCTGGCAACAAAAGTGAGTACACTCCTAAGTAAAAATGTCCAAATTGGGCCCAATTAGCCATTTTCTCTCCC
>NC_133328.1:523114339-523132762 GCF_042186555.1 Aquarana catesbeiana | reverse complement strand
CACACGGGCTGAATGTTGGGCGACATCACCAGTTTAATATAAATCGTCCGACATTCAACCCGTGTGTATGGCAGCCAGTCCTACAGAAGCTGGCTGTTTCCTGAGAGCGCTAATCGGAGTGTTCTTTTGGGGGGGGGGTGGAATCGCTGTACTAACATTGTTAGTACAGTGGCTCCGACCAGAGCTGTAAGTGGGGTGTACCAGGCTTAGGTCCTGAGATTTACACTGCAAGAGAGGTGAAACTGTTTCGCCTGTTACAATTAAGGAATACTGTGGTGACAACTGCCTCCAGTCTCTTGATTTGAACAATGAAGGAACTGCAGAAGACTGAGGTCATTACTCCAGCCAGCATCTAGTTGAGGCCGGGTTCACACTGGTACGACAAACGCTCCGACATTGGGTGCTCATGACGCATGACGTGTGAAAATCAATGTTTCCCTATGGGAGCCATCTTAACTGGTCCGACACAAGTCGGTCCGACTTTGAAAATGCTCCCTACACTACTTTTGGTCCGGCTTTGATTCTACTTCAGCCCACTGAATATCACTGAAGTCGGATCGCGGTCTTAACTGATCCGACTTTGGCATGCGACTTGTGCTCTGATCTTGAAGGGGAACTCCATGCCAAATAAAAAAAGACATGGGTTCCCCCTCCAAGAGCATACCAGGCCCTTTGGTCTGGTATGGATTTTAAGGGGAACCCCCATGCTGAAAAAACGGCGTGTCCGCCCCACTCCCCTCTCTCCTGATTGGCTAACAGACTTTGAGAGCCCCTCCTGATTGGACAGGGATGGGGTTCAGGTAAGTTTTAGTTGGGCTGAGGAGGCTGCTGCATATATGCATTAAAATAAAAAACCCTTTGACTTTACAACCCCTTTAATGCCTAAAGATTTCTGTTGCAGGATTTTAGTTCCCCTTTAACCACTTGGCATCCGCGCTATGGCCGGACCTGAATTCACGGGAGGCTGTCGCACGCCGAGTGCGCTGTGATCACCGAGTCGCTGAAACTCGGCTGATCACCGATCCGAGTAAGGGACCGGTCCCGGCCCCTTACCATGTGATCAGCTGTCAGCCAATGACAGCTGATCACATGATGTAAACAAAAGATTGGTAATCGTTTTTTTTTTTTTTCTACTCGCGCTGATAGCGTAAGTAGAAAAAAAGCCAATCACCGGCTCAGATGAGAGGGACAAAGGTCCCGAAGTGGACGAGGCACATCTGCCTCATCTTTGCCAGCTAACAGTGCCACCTATCAGTGTAACAGATCAGTGCCCATTATTGGCACCCATCAGTGCCCATCACTGCCGCCTATCAGTGCCCATCAGTGCCGCCTCATCAGCGTACATCAATGAAGGAGAAAAATTGCCTGTTTTAATTTTTTTTATAACAAAATATTAAATTTTTTTAAATTTTTTTTTTTTATTTTTTAATTCAGCCTTTTTACATTTTTTTTTTAACAAAAAATAAAAACAGCAGAGGTGATCAAATACCATCAAAAGAAAGCTCTATTTGTGGGGAAAAGAATTATAAAAATTTCATTTGGGTGCAGTGTTGTATGACCGCGCAATTGTCATTCAAAGTGTGTCAGTGCTGAAAGCTGAAAATGAGTCTGGATAGGAGGGGGGTTTAAGTGCCCAGTAAGCAAGTGGTTAAAGTGGTTCTCTGCAAAAAAAAAAAAAAAACTTGCATTTTCAGCCTCCAAAATGCTTACTTGAGCCCGATCTCGATCCAGCACTGCCAGAGAGCAGTGGCAATACTCTCTCCCTTTCTTGACTGGGCTCGGCGAGAGCAGTGGGTACCAATGGCTCATGCTGCTGTCAAATCTAGTGGCAGGGGGCAGGACCGAGCTGCTTTGCGTGTGCCAATGGACACACACAGCCCGGCTCGAGATCGAGCCTGCACATGTGCCATTATAAGGAGTAGCTCCCTAAGGTGGCCCAGGAGAAGAGAATCTGGGCTGCTCTCTGCAAACCCATTCCACAGAGCAGGTAAGTATAACCTGTTTGTTATTTAAAAAAAAAATAGCTTTACAATCACTTTAAGATTGCATATTTGCCATGTAGGGACTGCATTTTTTTCAGTGGGTCAGCATACCCAAAGACTTGAAAGAAGAAACATTGAGGCACAAAGAACCAAGGTTCATTAAACACAAAACACATTGGCTGCATTACTTATGTTACACTCATCAGCTTTACATTGATATGTGGTTGTAAACCCTTACAATATACCCAATGAAGGGACTGGCCTCCAGTGATACACAGAGATGAAAGAGATCCTCCTACATACGCTGTACCTGTTTATCTGCAGCCCTCTTTTCTCTACATCTGTTCAAAGTCCAGAATTTTTAAAGCTTGTCTGAGCTGACAGAAAAAAAAGGTGGCAGAAGTCACTCTGCAGAGCTCAGTAAGGAGAGCTCTGAGAGCTGATTGGAGGGAAGAGCCACGCCTCCCTTTACACAGCACACAGGAACAGAGCAGAGGCTGTCAATCAGCTGGAGGTCCCTCCCCTGTCACCTTTTTTTCTCTTGCTGTCAGAAAAACTTGTCGGTGATTCATGCTCATAGCAGAGGAATGAAGCAGCAGTCAGAAATGACACTTCTTAGTGCTCATAATTGATACAAGTGCACCCTATGGAGGGATATGCTTTGTTCATATTTAATGTCTGAGGTTTAAAACCACTTTAAAGTCTATAGTAGTTTGAAGTAGTTTGTTTTACCTGCCCTATGTTTACATACCCCTTTTACTATGCTTGTATTCTTGGTTTCCTGTACTGCATAGAAGGAATGGGTGATTATCCTGCTTATCACCTTTTTATCTTGCTTTCCTGACAAGAGAAATACTGATTATCTTAGACTTTCTAATGGACATTTCTTCACCAAATTGTTCAGAATCTCCCAGATACATGGTGTTCTTGTGTTGCAGCTATGGGGAAATAGTTTTCTTTGTCCTATGAGTGTTCCCAGCTGCAGGCCTTTGTTTTCACAAGGTCTTGCTGATTCAAGTTCCCATGTGTCGCAATAGTAAACAATATTTACTCAGTACAAAATGAATAAGACAAATGTAGGTGGTGTAAGCCATAGTTCAATAGGATAATATGCCAAAACTGCTTCAGTGACCAACATTTTTCTAAGAACACTGTTATGTAAAGTAGGTACAAGTGAATTATCTGACATTTGACACTCTACAAAGAAACCTGGTTCCATGCAGACATTTGCAAAGTTCAAAAATGTATTTCTACACAGAGGCAGCCATGTTTGCCTAGGCTAGGTAGGCCCTGCTTCCTGTTTTTGCAGTGCTACCCAGTGGTTCTTTACGATTATTTGCACAATGTGAGACTGAACCAATAAAAACTTTAAAAATCACTTTGTGGCTAAAATGGTTAATATTTGTAAGAGATCCTGTGTATTCAATAGTATACCTGATTTAAAAAAAAAAAAGGAAATCTACCTGCTTTTTGCGTAGCCAGGGTAGCTGTGGCATTTCAAGTATTCCACACTTCCAGGTGTATGGAAAACCTGTTCTCCCACCACATGCTGCGCGTTCTCTGTTCAGTCACTACAGGACATACCACTGGTGGAAGGAACCATTTCATGCAGCAGGGGACACATGGATTCAACCAGACCAACCAAACACTAAGTATAACTAACGGCAAAACTTTTTTTTGTTTTTGTTTTGGACGGAGTGGAAAGTGATTAGAGAGCCCCTCTCAGTTTTTATTGCTGTCTGAGCCCCCCCCCCAAATATTAAGGAGATTCACCCTCTCCATTTGCCATGTTTACCATTATCATTGAAAGTAAAAGAAAAACCCACATTTTGGCTTGTCCCCAAAAAAGTAATAGATGGGAGAACTTCCAATGGGGAAACTAGTTCTGGTGACTTGGGGGTCCCCAAGAAATTTCTTTTAATGTGCAGAAATTTCATCTCACTTCCTGTTTGGCTTTAGGACAGGAAGTGAAATGGGACCGAGATGGCGTAAAAAAAAAATCTGACGGTTATAACCCTTCCTTGTTCTATCCAAAATGGGGGGAAAAAAAAGTTTTGCCCATAGTTCTAATTTAAAGGGGTTGTAAACCCTCAAGGTTTTTCACCTTAATGCATTCTATGCATTAAGGTGAAAAACCTCCTATGGTGCTGCAGCCCCCGCCCCGAGCCCCCGTTTTACTTACCTGAACCCGATCCTTCGCTGGCCGGCAATGAGCACACCAGCTCTGGTTGGTGTCTCGTGTCCTGATTGGTTAGATTGATAGCAGTGCAACCATTAGCTCCCGCTGGTGTCAATCAAATCCAATAACGTGGCGCTGGGCGGGGCCGAGTCCTGCATTCTGTGAATGGACACTCGATGCAGGACTCGGGAGCCCGCTCGCATGGGTTAGCACCACAGGAGAAAGCTTCTCCAACGTGGACACTCGATGCGGGGAGGAGCCAGGAGCGCCTCTGAGGGACCCCAGAAGAGGCTGTTCGGGGCCACTCTGTGCAAAACAAACAGCACAGTGGAGGTAAGTATGATATGTATGTTGTTTAAAAAAAAATAAAAAAACAAAGCTTTGCAATCCCTTTAAAGTGGTCCAAGAGCAGTGAAGTAGTGGGGTTTGTAGACAAGGACCTTTTGGAAAGTTAAGCGTGTGTGTGTGTGTATATACAGAATCCATTATCCTTCAGCAGGTATGTTTCTTGTATACAAGCATGTGCTTGTAGAGGGCGTCACACTTTAAGAATGCATAAAATCTTGATTACTTGAGGCTCCTCGTTTAACGACCAATTTGTTTAACGGCCTGGTCATTGGAACGAAACCTGGTTGCGAAGTGAGGAGAGCCTCTAAAAAAAAAAAAAAAAAAACACAAAATTACTTCAAACCTAATTCTAGCTAGGACCTTTTTAGGTTAGGGTAGTGGGGAAGGTCTTTATTCCTTTTGCATGAAATCAACTATGGAAAGCCTTTAAATTTAATTTATTTCATTATGTGTTTTAACCTCTGCTGCTCTCCTCAATAGACACCCGATAGAAAGTTGTGGTCAGTTACAAATGAACAGTATTTTAATCACCAATGCAATAGTCATTGTGACTTGACCTCTAACCAGTTCCCATCTGGAGCAATTTTTCGCATACGTGTTAGAAATTGCAGTGTTGGCTATAAAACAACTTCAAACCCACAGAAAATTATATATTTTCTGATTGCAGAGACACAGTAGAATAAGTAGTTACAATTTATGTTGCACAATATTTGTGCAACTCTTTGTCATATCTATATTTTCAGGGAAAAAACACTCAAATTAACTTTATTAAACACAATTTAAAGCAGTATTAAACCCCAAAAACAAACATTTTATTATATTGCGGCTTACCAATTCTTACATGTAATGGCTACATTTGTTTTCTTAGGCTTTATTTCCACCTGGTGATCTGGCCAGTAAGACCGTTTTTTTTCAACAGAACAAGCTCTCCTGCAAATGTATCAGTTAAGAGTGTTGCAACAAATTATGTACCGCTGACAGGGGTGCTTACAATGATCAAATTTTATTTATTAATGTAAAACCTTTATCCCAAAAGAAGAAAAATGTTGTTGTAATTGCTTGTGTAACTGCAGTGTGAGCTGAAGTTTGGCTTCAATTTGTTAGTGTATCTAAATCTGCTAGCCCATCTAACACTCCCCTCCCCCCAGACTTGACAATGCTGCTGTCTGCAGTGCCCCTATGCTACTTCATCTACAGCGGTGGGCACTCTAATACATGAGGTGTGTTACTGGCTGGATCACCAGATAAAAACAGAGGGGAAAAAGCCTAAAAATATATATATATATATATATATATATATCTATATATATATATATCTATATATATATATATATATATCTCTCTCTCTATATAGATCTATATAGATCTATATAGAGAGATAGATATATATATATATATATATATATATATATATATATATATATCTATCTATTAAAATGCAGTCACCACATCTAATGATTGGTAAGCTGCAATATATTAGATTTTTAGTTTTGGGTCTAACACCACCTTAATCCCCATTTTTTTTTTTTTTTTTTTTTTTTTTTTTTTGCCGTACAAAATAAACAAAGGGTAAATAGTGTTGAGTAAATAAATACCAAATGTCAAGCCTCAAAACTGAATGCGTCTCAAAATGTTGCCAGTTTGTTAACCACTTTATACCGGACACTTTCTCCACCACCAATTTTCATATTTCAGTGCTGTTACACTTTGACAATTACTCACTCAGGCAAAACTGTACTTAAATGACATTTTTATAATTTTTTATATTTTTTTATAGACAGAGCTTTTATTTGGCGGCATTTAATCACCACTGGGTTTTTTTTTTTTTTTTAAAGTTTTTGCTAAAAATGGCCACAGGTATCAAATGGTACAGATGCACAGTGATTGGCCATGTTTGTACCATGTGATCACACTGGCCAATCACAGAGATCAACACAATAGTACACAATGACTATGAATGATAAAGCCATTCATTGTGTACAACTGTCATGTGTTCGCTGTGATTAGCAGAGGCCCGGTACAATGATTTGTCATCTGCTGTCTGGTGGACACAGTGGGCAGCAGATCATGCCACAGCAGGTCTCATCCTGGGAGGATATCATATGACAATAGGCTTGGCAGGAAGCATTTAAACCCCTTGAATACCAGCATATTTATTATAAGCGTACCTTGGTAAACAAGGGGTAAAAATAAATGGAAACTACTTTGAAATATTATACAAGCATATATTCCTGGTCCTGATCATCTTTAGCTAGCTAAAACTTCATGTCCTGTCAGTGTCATTAGAGTTGGAAGTTACATTTCATACTCTAAGGGTTTAATTTTAAATTATACAAAGTTGGTTAATTCCTGTGCCATGAACCAGTGGTGGAACTACCAGGGTCGTAGTTGTGACTGGTGTCCCACATGCCATGATCGCCCCCTCTGAAGCAGCTGTCATATCTCCCCGCCGACTTTCTGCACACCTCACTGAAGCTGACCCCTCCTCCTGGGTTCCGATGTTCTCCTGTACACAGACAGGAGGAATATAGAACTGGAAGAGCAGCACTGCTGAGATCTGTGTGTTTTGCTGTATTTAGAGGGGGACAATAGTAACTGGGGAAGGGGGAGGTAATATGAAAATATACCTGGAGGAGTGATAAGTGGGTGGTGAGAGGACAGGGTGCTAGGGGGTGTAGCCACACGGATTTGACACCACACCTTGTAAGTCCTGTCCCTTCCCAAAGCACCCCCAGCACGTGTATGCTCTTACCCCCCCCCAATTAAAGAGATGCGGCCTGCCTCATAGGGGGCAATTGCAGTGCCTGCAACCCTGGCATCCTTTAAGTGATGCGGGGAAAGTGCCCTGGGTGTCCACTCAGAAACATTGGGGGGGTGGTAAGATAATTTGTGCTGCAGAGGATTAGGGGAGTGGAGAGAATTTGTTCCAGTATGGAAAGGACAGGGGTGTATGTACAGGGGTCACAATTGCAGCGTATAGAGGAGGGGAAGTAGAAGTGGCATATAAAGCAACCAATCCCCTCCATTTTCCTCCCTGCCGCTTTTCAGTGGCTGCAGGAGGAAAACTGAGGAAATCAGTTCCTCTATGCCACCCCACTGCCTTTCCTATCAACTTCCTGCTGCCCCCAGGCCCCTGTGTACTCCCTTGTTCCCTCATCCCCTGCCAGCTTCCCCCTCCCATCTCCTGCCAACTGCTATAGGGGATGTGTCAGGATGGAGGGCGGAGAAAGGGCCCTTTCCTTGTCTTTATGATTAGTCAGTGATCCGTATCGAACACTGACTCTGATCATTTATAACTGAGGTATAATAAACTGTTTACTATGCTTCAAATTAGAGCTGCACGATTCTGGCCAAAATGAGAATCACAATTTTTTTTTGCTTGGAATAAAGATCACGATTCTCTCAAGAGTCTCACGGCGTAACATCGTCTTTCATATTATATAAAAAATTGTGCTAACTTTACTGCTTAGTTTTTTTTTTTTTTTTAAATTCACCAAAGTGTATTTTTTTCCCCAGAAAAATTGCATTTAAAAGACAGCTGAGCAAATACAGTGTGACGTAAAATATTGCAACCACCATTTTATTTTCCAGAGTCTCTGCTAAAATTTTTTATTTTTTATCGGCTTCAGCAGTGATTTCTCTGCATAAAAAGACTCGGGAAAATGCTTTGTCAAGATCTCGAGGGGGAAAATATCTTGACAAAGATTAGAAAATGAATCGCGCAGCTCTACTTCAAATGAACTGGAAGATCTGTACAGAGCTATTCCTGTCCAATCATTCTGTGCAGCAGAGATGGAGACTGGGGGCTGTGTCCTCAATCTCCTTTCTCGGTCATAAAGGTGAAACATCAGAGGTCTGTTTAGACCCCTAATATCTCACCAAACCCCTCAACAGGGCTCCTAAATTTAAAAAATAAATAAAATTGTAAAAATATATAAAATAATGGTCATAAATAAAATAAAAAAATAGACTGACTGACACCAGTGGGGGAACTACCAGGGTCACAAAGGTCGCGATCAGGCCCTGGTGTTTAGCCATGGTGGGGGGGCCCTTTAAGTTTTCTTGCATCGAGGCCCTGAAGGTTCTAGCCATGAGCACTTAAATAACTCATTTGGGAAAAAACTTTTTTTCTCCCATTAAGCAGTTTGTGTACTGAGCAAGTTCGTTTTTGCTAAGTTTACATTTACAGACTAGACTTGTTAAATTGATAGGCTGAACTAAAAATGTATAAAGAGATGTTTACTGCAATCATACATTGTGACTGGTTTAATTCAGCTTGTACAGTATGTCTATCTGTGAAGGTGTCCATTAGCACATTCACAAGTTCAGGTATTGTAAAAACAGACTGTCAGGTTTGATGATCCTGCTAAAAGGTTTCTCCTAAGAAGTAACACATTTGTTACTGTTATGCTCGCCTCCTATTGAATTATAGATGTGTATAAATGAACACTATATGCTGCTTTGATTCTAACTTTTTTCCTATTTTTCTTTTTTTTTTTTTTCTTTTGGTTTTCAGTTGCAGTGCAGAACGGTTCAATGCATCAGAAAGATGCAGTAAACGATGATGACTTTGAGCCATATCTAACTAGCCAGACGAATCAGGTTGGTTAAAATCGCAACTTGTGAAGTTGAACGCCTTCGATTTGTTGCTGTTAGTGACTTACAGCCTCCAGCTTATTAATGTTTAAGAGTATGGGAGCAACCCAGGCTTTATCTAGGCTAATTCCATTCCTCAGATCAAAGGTGCCGAGACAAACCAGTTATTAGGGTAGTACATTTTTAATCCTGGAACCACCTTTGGTACCCTGGCTTAGCATGACTGTTTTCCAAAAGGGCTCAGAGTTAGTGCTTTCCTGTTGGTGAGACCTGTAAATATCTGATTAACCTTCTAAGTATTTTGCTTTCCTTTCCTGAAGAGCCTCTTTAAAGCAGTATTGAATCTAAAATCTAATATATTGCAGCTTGCCAATCATTAGATGTGGTCATTGTATTATTCTTCCCTTTGTTTTTCCCTCTGTTATCACCTGGTGATCTGACCAGTAACATGCCACCTGTATTAGTGCGACACGACTTTGGATAAAGGAGCATGGGGGCACAGTAGACAGTTGCATTGTTAATTTGGGGAGAAGGGAGCATAAAGCCCTGACAGCAGGTACCGGACGACTCTTGGTGTCTGTCGTTAGACCGGCTTCTGTTGAAAGGTTATGCTGGCAAACCAGCATTCGATCAGCACTTGCAGTGGGGAGGGTGAGAATTCAACAGCAGGGAAGATCGCCACACCAACAATGCTTCTGTTGGTACAGTAATCTGGCTTTTTTTCTTTCAACCCGCTGGTGAGTATACGCAGCTTTAGGACTCATGCACACTGCAGCTCAAAAACAGCTGCTTTTGCATTTGAGATTTTATTTCTCTGCCTAAAAGCTTGAAGCTTGAGCTTTTTTTACTATTTTGTGAGCATAAGTGTGTTTTTTTTTTCCACACAAACCTTCCCCTTAGCTCTTTTTTTTTTTTTTGCACTTTGGTTTGGTGTGTGTCTGTGGGGGGGGGGTTCTGCTGTAAGCTCATATGCCTGTAGACTCCTGAAAATGCAGTAGTGTACATAGACACATTAGCTAACGTTGAGGGGAGCTTACAGGCAGAAAAAAATGTGAGCTCAAAAGCCTGTAGGAACAGCTTCTTTGAGCTGCTTTTACAGGCATTTGAGCTTTTATTTCTCTGCCTAAAAGCTTGAAGAAGCTTGTGCTTTTTGTGCTCTTTTGCACGTTTTTTTTTTTTTTTTAATTGAGCTTTTTGGAGCATAAGCATTTTTTTTTTTCACAAACCCTCCCCTCAGCTCGTTTTTCTTTTTTCTTAGTGTGTGTTTGAGCTTTTTTGCTCGTTTTCACGTATTTAGGTTGTTTTCTGCTCAAAAGCTCCTCCTCAAAAAACAGAGTTTGGTGGGTTTTTTGTTTCTGCCTGTGAACTCATGTGCCTGTAAACTCCTGAAAAAGACATGGTGTGCATGGACAGATTGGTTAACATGGAGGGAAGTTTCCAGGCAGAAAAAAATTAGAGCTTAAAAGCCTGTGGGAGCCGCTTCTTTGAGATGCAGTGTGCATTAGTCCTTAGATGTACTAGCAGATAAAAGCCAGACTCTAGCTCACACTGCAGTTACAGCAACATTTTTATTTTTTTGAGATAAAGGTTTTATATAAATAAAAGCTGATCATTGTAAGCACCTCTGACAGTGGAAAAACAGACTTTCTGGCTGGATCACCAGATGAAAATAAATAAGACCTAAAAAAGAAAATGAATGCAGCAATCGCATCTAATAATTGTCAAGTTGCAATGTGTTTGATTTTGGGCTTATATCACTCTCTAAAGCTGAATTGAAAAACGTACATTGAGGAGTGCTGATGTGAAAACTACATTTTATGGATCACTAGTTTGCAAGACATATTTGCTCATCCCTTTTAATTGAAACCAGTAATAATCGTTTTAATAATTGAATCGGTCAGTAGGAACTTATATGCCTTTAGCATAATGATTGACAATCTTTTCATTCTCCCAGTGCATGGCAGTTCTATTAAATAATTGAGAGATATTCCTACCACACATCTTACTTTAACCTGATAAAGGGTCTTACAAGGCTCCGAAATAATGCAAAACATAATTTAACCTTGATCACACAATGCTGGGCCTTCCTTGACTGCTGGAAGCTGGTTCAACCCTTGCCAGGAGTTGAGGGGACTGCTCTGATGTGTGCAGGACTTGCCATGTTTTAGCAAATCTAGAATCTGTTAGCATGGAAATGTGAAAGCTGCCTTTCTCTCCTATCCTGTCTGTACTACATTGTAACTGACTTGGTCTCTGGATGCCTGAGATGCACATTCTTGCTCCAAGTTAATGATTCACTTAGTAGTTGAGGAAAGATAAAGTGGTTGTCGCTGAAAGTAAGCTTTAAAGCAGAACTAAAGGGGGTTAAACCTACTTTTCCAATGGTCCCTTGAAAGCATCTCCTCTGTGCTGGCTTTCAGCCATCTGCATTGGCTGGTGCGGGATCACATCACTCCTGTGCCGTAGGCAATCAGTCTGGAACTCGAAGACCGGCCCGGAGCTGTAAGCTGAGCTGCGTATGCTCAGCTCTGTTTACAGCACCAGAGAAGACAGCGAGCAGATGGGGGAAGTTTAGTGCAGAAGATACATTGCAGGTCTCTCATGCAATAAAAGCCTGCCTGCTTGCCATTTGGTACAGTGGAACTTCAGTTCTGCTTTAAATAACAGATGTGCCTGTAAACAAGAATAGATAAAGCTCCTGCCACTAAATGACTTTTTCAACTGTAGGAATTGCTGTCTATAGTCTGCTCAGAAATCAACACTTCCAGGAGTGTCAATCTTCTGTCCCCCACCTCCCACACTGCACTCAATGGTTCTTCCTACCAAACCCTGCATTATTACAAGACTCTGTAGTGACGTAAAGATGGGTTAGGAGGAACCACTGGAGGGGGGGGAGGCCCACAGTAGATTGACACTCATGGAGTGTTGGTTTCTGAACAGACGTGTCAGTAATTTCTTTTAATCAAAGCATTGTCCAGTAGAGAGGTATTTACTGTCTTCTTTACAGGTACAACTGTGTTTTTCTACAGAGTATCTATGAATCAAAGCCCTGGTACCTGCACCCTCAAAATTAAGTCAGCATAGAAAGCACCCATTTTTTAATTCTGTAAAATCTATAATGCGCTATGTTGGTTTAATAAAGTAGTTATGCTCAAGCAAGCCTTGGTATAATCTTTTCAGTTTGCATGTCATGTTACCAACTTTTTTGGTTGACAATAAATTAACAGTATTAGAAAAACATATGCTGAGTCTTTCCTGTACATTGCCATTAAAACTACCAGTTGCATGCAATACAATTTATAATATATAAAACAACATAGCAGACCTCCCTTTTTTCGAAGTGTCTGGCCTGAGACTTATGTTAATGAACAATGTAAGGATTTCTAAAGTTATTCAGTATATTCACTCTTCTGACGTCTGTGTGATCACATAGATCTTCAGTTTCCTCCCTGAACTGCTAATGTATAAAGAAAACCTGTATCACCTGCTTGTACTGTGGACATAATTTCAAAAAGCAGCCTCTTTTTGTATACAGAGTACTGTGGACATGCAAGCCTGAAATACCTACTTTTTGTAACTTCAACTTTTGTAGGTATTAAACCTGTTACAAACCTAGGGAATTTAGACTGAGCATGTGACTTAAAATAATGCACAGGGGTTTATTTAAGGCAAATCCACTGTGCACTACAAGTGTGAAGTCGCTGTAGATTTGAGGGGAAGCTCTGCTGATTTTTATCATCTAATCATGTGCAAGCAAAAATGCTGTTTTATCTTCCTTGCATGTCCCCCTCGGATATACAGGGACTGCAGTTCGAAGTTCACAGTGGATTATCTGCCTTTTTTTTTTTTTTTTGTGCCCCATTATTGGTGTCAATGAGGAATATAGTGCCCCATTATTTGGTGTTGGTGGGGAGGAATATAGTGCCCCATTTGGTGTTGGTGGGGAGGAATATAGTGCCCCATTATTTGGTGTCAGTTGGAGGAATAGTGTCTTATATCAGTGGGAGGAAAGGTACCCCAAGGGCTGGATAAAGAGTAAAGGCCCGCAGTTTGGAGACCACTGTTCTAGAAACTAAGGCTCCTTTCACACAGGCTTGTCCATTTGACGGACTCCGCCTGCTCAGCAGGCAGATGACAGGTCCGTCTCTGCTCACTATACTGAGACGTACCTGTCAGAGTCCCGCTCTCCTCTATGGGGAAGTCGGATGAAAATGGACCGCCTTTCCATTTTCATCCGATCCGCCAGATGCATGGAAAATAGGGCCACCAATTGTCAGGATTTGGCAGACAGAATCAGATTGGATAGCTGCTGGTGTCCGCAGACATGTCACGGCTGACATCCACTGCTCCATAGGGGTGAATGGAGCACCTGATCGGGTTCGCCTGAAAAACTGACAGGTGGACCTGATCAGAAAGCCTGTGTGAAAGGGGCCTTAATGAATATTTTACTTTAGTAGCATTTCAAAATCAACACATGATACTGGTATGATTGGGATTCGATTGGCAATCAGTGTTTAGTGTCCAGGCCCCTTTAAATTTTCTCTAATGGAGATCACTTGAGTCCAGGCATACCGGGATATCCTGCTAAACAAGGCGTGATTTTGTTTTAAAACTTTTTATTTTTTTTATTTTTATGTTTTTATATGATCAAAACTGTCTAAGCCCTTTCAAGTAATATTTAATAGGTTTTGGTGATTGTTTGTGGCTATTTACTGTTTTACACACATGCCTTAATTTTGTCCAATAAATTTAGACCTACCTTTTGTTTTCTGTTGCAGAGTAATAGCTATCCACCAATGTCAGACCCATACATGCCTAGTTATTATGCTCCATCCATTGGATTTCCTTATTCCCTTGGTGAGGCAGCATGGTCAACTGCTGGAGACCCACCAATGCCGTACTTGTATGGACAGATGAGCAATGGAGAACACCACTACATACCGGATGGAGTGTTTAGTCAGCCTGGAGCTTTGGGGAACACTCCTCCTTTCCTAAGCCAGCATGGGTTTAATTTTTTTCCTGGGAATGCAGATTTCTCCACATGGGGGACAAGTGGATCTCAGGGACAATCAACACAAAGTTCTGCATATAGCAGCAGCTATGGATATCCTCCTAGTTCCCTTGGTAGAGCCATTGCTGATGGACAAGCTGGTTTTGGCAGCGATACTCTGAGCAAAGTTCCGGGCATTAACAGCATTGAGCAAGGAATGACCGGACTGAAAATCGGTGGCGACATGACAGCTGCTGTGACAAAAACAGTTGGGTCAGCATTGACTAGTGCAGGGATGACTAGTATAGCTGCAAACAGTGTGCCCCCAGTTAGCAGTTCAGCACCGAAGCCAACCTCATGGGCTGCCATTGCTCGAAAACCAGCGAAACCTCAGCCTAAACTAAAACCCAAGGGTAATGTGGGTGTTGGTAGTACTGCAGTTCCTCCCCCGCCTATAAAACACAACATTAATATTGGAACTTGGGATGATAAGGGGGCTGTTGTAAAGGCCCCACTAGCTCAACCAGTTATGCCACCTCAGCCTGTAATTCAACAGCCTCAGCCATTAACTCAACCTCTACCAATGGTGCAAAACCAACTGCCTCAACAGCAGCTACAGCAACAACCACAGCAGCAACAAGGACCTCAGCAGCAGGCCCCAACACATCAGGTGCAGCAACAGCTTCAAAACCGCTGGGTGGCACCTAGGAACAGGGGAGTGGGCTTCAATCAGAACAATGTCTCTGGGAATGAGAACTTTAGCTTAGGTGTTGTGCCTGTTAGCTCCTCACCTTCTGGTGTTGAGGTTCACCCTGTACTGGAGAAACTGAAGGCCATAAACAACTATAATCCCAAAGACTTTGACTGGAGTCTTAAAAACGGGCGAGTGTTTATAATCAAAAGCTACTCTGAGGATGACATTCACCGTTCTATCAAGTACTCAATTTGGTGCAGTACTGAACATGGCAATAAGCGTTTGGATGCTGCTTATCGATCTTTGAATGGGAAAGGCCCACTTTATTTACTCTTCAGTGTAAATGGAAGTGGACATTTTTGTGGAGTTGCAGAAATGAAGTCTGTAGTGGACTACAATGCATATGCTGGAGTTTGGTCCCAAGACAAATGGAAGGGAAAGTTTGAAGTGAAATGGGTCTTTGTGAAAGACGTTCCCAATAACCAACTGCGACACATTCGTTTGGAAAACAACGATAATAAGCCTGTTACCAACTCAAGGGACACTCAAGAGGTACCCCTAGAAAAAGCCAAGCAAGTTCTTAAAATTATTGCAACTTTCAAGCATACAACCTCTATCTTTGATGACTTTGCACATTATGAGAAGCGTCAAGAAGAGGAGGAAGCCATGCGTAGGGTAAGTGGCTGATCAGTTTGGGCTTTTTGACTACATTATGTGGCTGTGTGCTCCCAGAATTCCTTTTATTTTGGGACCACATATTGAGCTGTTTAACACGCCATTCTCAACATAAATGCTGTTAGCAGATGTCCCAAACTTTAGCCAGTGGCATTAAATGTCCCTGATCTATACATAATTGTTCTTAAAGATGAAGTTCACCATAAAACTAAAATCTGTAAATCTACTGGCATCAACAATTAAAGACTTGCCTATCTAGCCCTGTAAAAAAGAAATTGCTATACATACCTTTTTTGAAGCCGCCGTCTGCAGGAGACAGCTGACAATGGTTGTGAAATGCCTGGAAAGTGACGTCACCCATAGAGTTACTATGAGGCTTACATTGTTGGCTGCCTCCTCTGCACCTGCGAAGCCGTAGCTGACGGCTCAGTGCAGGACCAGGCCAGAGCGGCTTCAGAAAAGGTATGTATAGCGATTATTTTATTTTTTCTAAAAAGAAAAATAAACTCTACATAGTTTACCAAGTTATAAACAGATAAAGTCAAGAGTCTAGATTGCAGAAGCATTCTAATTTCTTTTTTTGTGCATATTATTGCCTTCATAAGTAATATTTGGAGTCCAAATGTGTACATTTTAAAGAAGAGCTCTGGGAGAAAAAAAATGTTTTTCCCATGCAGCGGGACTGTGCCTGCACTGCATGGGTTAACTGCTCTTTTCGTCCAGGGGCGCAGGGAAAAGCTATACATACCTGATTCTTTGATCTCCCAGAAAACCACGCTCCCCATGTCCAGCGGTGGTCTGTTGCTGCCGTCCTCACATTGCGTGTCGATCTATGGGCGTGGTGATGTCAGGAACAGTCCATTCAAAAAACTGCTAGAGTGTGGGGGTAGGAGCGGCAGGGACTGGTCTTGCGCTCAGAGGATAAGGTAAGTATATCTTCACCCTACAATCCCCTAGAAGGAAAAAAAAAAGCACAGCCCCACTGCATGGGGAAATAAAATTTTTTTTTTTTCAGGAGTTCAGCTTTAAATATCACATGGCTTTAAATGCAGTTGAAAACTTTTGTTCAAGAACATTTCTGAACAAATTGCATCATGGGGACCTATCAGCTATCAAAACAAGTCCAAGATAAATGACTATAAAAGAACCAGTCAATGTTAGTTTTTCTCTACCCTCTGAATCACAAACTTTGCAACCACAGAGACATGTCCAACAACTAAGAACAGTTTATTGACCTCTATAAAGTACACGACACAAAAGTGGTTTATAGCCACCAGTCAGTCTAATGACTAAATACAAGGTTGAAAACCATTTGAACTGTTACTTGCTAATGGATTTGTAATTCTGTTCAGCAGTCTTGTGATTCACATGTCTGTGGCTCACTACTCGCTACAGATAAGCAGGTGACAATATTATTTACTATTTCAGCTTCCTATTTGCTTGCAGGACAATGATTCAACTGTGATAACAGCATACGTTTCACCAACCTGGTTCTGGCAAAGTTGTGTATTATGAAAGATTGGTAAAAGCTTACATTTAACTACAGAAAAAACAATACAACATTAACATAAGGTTAATTTATTTAAGCCGGCCATAGATTATGCAATTTTCTTGCAACCCGTTGTTGCAAGAAAGAAAATCACTAGATTATCCCATTAACAAATTCAATGTTAATGGGGGAATCCCTCCCGTGAAGCTATTGTTTTCTGCCAGTGCAGGGAGCCGTTCCTGCAGGGAGAACACAATGATTATCGATAGCAGCTATAGCTGCTGGCAATGTTTGCATGCTAGAGATCCGACATGGTGGTTGTACCAGCTCGATCGATGGGTCGACTTGGGTACAATCAACTTGCCCATAGATGGTCCTAAACTCGGCTGTTTCCTGCTGAACCAGCCGAGATTTAAACCATCCATGGCTGGCTTTACCTTCAGTGTGATGTCCTTTTGAGCCTCTGTCTTTTGTGAAGTAGGAAACTTCCTGCTCTGTTGCCCTTTGGTGCAGTAGAGGTAATGCGCATTGTAGAACGGGCTCTCATCAAGAGTGGCCAGCTATGCCCACCCTTTCTGCCCAGCTCTTCCATTCACACAGGTTGTTATTACAACTTTCATAAATGAGATAGAACCTCTGAATGGAGGGGGCGAATCTTTCAATCACCCACCTGTCCTCCATTCATGGATCCGGTTTTATTCATAGAAGCAGTGGTAGTAACCGCTTCTATGAATGGTGGAGCTGTGTGGAAAGGGCTGGAATTGTGAACGCCTCCTCGGTTCTAGTAACCTCTGCTGGAAGATTGCGGTGGGGGTGAGGGGTGCATTGGGGGATAGAAGATTTCGACTGAACTAGAAGACACAGGAACAAATTGCATTGAAGGTAAGTAATGTCTCTTGTGCTTACTTTTGTGTTTATCCTTTTAAGGTGCATTTAGGCGTTAAACTGAATTGCACATTTCTGGCTAGGAAAACAGTCCTCATGTATATAATTAGCGGTTTTGAAGGAACTACCGTTTAGGCCGCGTTCACACTGGTACGACATTGGGAGCTCATGTCGCATGACATGTGAAAATCAATGTTTCCTTATGGGAGCCGTCTTAACTGGTCCGACACAAGTCGGTCCGACTTTGGAAATGCTCCATGCACTACTTTGGTCCAACTTTGATCCTACTTCAGCCCATTGATTATCACTGAAGTTGGATCACTGGCTTAACTGACTGGACTTTGGCATGCGACTTGTGCTCTGAGGATCTTGAAGGGGAACTCCACGCCAAATAAAAAAAAAAACGGCATGAGTTCCCCCTCCAAGAGCATACCAGGCCCTTCGGTCTGGTATGGATTTTCAGAGGAACCCCCACACCGAAAAAACTGCATTGGTGGGCCCCCCCATATTCTATACCCAACCCTTATCTGAGCACACAGCCTGACAGGTCAGAAAAGGGGGTGGGGATGAGCGCCCCCCCCCCTC
>NC_133328.1:523099339-523109339 GCF_042186555.1 Aquarana catesbeiana | reverse complement strand
CCATTATCCCTGGTCAAAGCCAAAGTAGTATCCAAGTTGCACCCATCCAAAGTTGCGTTAAAGTTGCACAAGCGTATGGGATTATCGTGAAGGAGGGAGATGAGGACCAATGCTGCAGAACTTGTCAGGTTCTCTTGGCTCTTCAATGGCATTTTGATCTGTGTCCAGAGAGCTGGCAAGGCGGGGTTGCTGGTGAGATCTTCTCTTCAGATTCCTATATTGCTAACCTGCTATATAAGGACTCTGGTGAAAATGGCCAACTCTTGGCACCTCACATATTTAGAAGAAGCACCTCAACAGTATGCTCACTGTTAAGCTAACCATACACTAGTATAACCTCAATTACAAAAAGGTTGAGACGCTGTGTAAAATCTACATTAAAAAAAAATGCAATGATTTACAAACCTCATAAACCCATATTTTATTCACAATAGAAAACCTATGAACTGTTTTTAAACTGAGAAAATGTACCATTTTAACCACTTGCCAACCGCCTCCTGTAGATATACATTGGCAGAATGGCACAGCTGCGCAAAGTAACTTACCTGTACGTTACTTTGAATTTGCCGCCGCGCGCACCTGCCACGAGCCTCGTGAGTTGGGTCCCGCGGACTCTATCTATCTACTCCGTGGGGATACCCGCGATCGCCTCACGGAGAGGACTAACGGGGAGATGCTGATGTAAACAGCATCTCCCCGTTCTGCCTAGTGACAGTGTCACTGATCTCTGCTCCCTGTCATCGGGAGCAGAGATCAGTACATGTCACACACAGCCCATCCCCCCTACAGTTAGAACACATCCCTAGTACTGACTTAACCCCTCTCTGCCCCCTAGTGGTTAACATCTTTACTGCCAGTGTCCTTTACACAGGAATCAGTGCATTTTTATAGCACTGATTGCTGTATAAATGACAATGGTCCCAAAAATGTCCGCCATAATGTTGCAGTTACAATAAAAATCGCTGATCGCCGCCATTACTAGTAAAGAAAAAAAAAAAAAAAAAAAAATATTATTAAAAATGCCATAAAACTATCCTCTATTTTGTAAACGCTATAACTTTTGCGCAAACCAATCAAATGCTTATTGCGATTTTTTTTTTTTTTTTTTTTTGTTACCAAAAATATGTAGAAGAATACATATCGGCCTAAACTGGGGAAAAACAATGGTTTTTTTTTATATGTTTTTGGGGAATATTTATTATAACAAAATGTAAAAAATAATGCGTGTTTTTTTTTCAAAATTGTTGCTCTCATTTCTTTATAGCGCAAAAAATAAAAATTGCAGAGGTGATCAAATACCACCAAAATAAAGCTCTATTTGTACGGAAAAAAGGACGTCAATTTTGTTTGGGAGCCACGTCGCACGACCGCGCACTTGTCAGTTAAAGCGACGCAGTGCCGAATTGCAAAAAACGCTCTGGTCAGGAAGGGGGTTAATCCTTCCGGGGCTGAAGTGGTTAAGAAAAAAAAATAGGTAATTTTGAAATTGACAGCAGCATGTCTCAAAGTTGGGACAAGGCAACAAAAAGTTGGCAAAGTGGTACTAACAAAGCGCTGTACAGTGAGGGGGAAAAAAGTATTTGATCCCCTGCTGATTTACAGACGTCAGATGTTTCTTGTAGTTGACCACCAGGTTTGCACACATCTAGGGAGGGATTTTGTCCCACTCCTCTTTGCAGATCCTCTCTAAGTCAGTAGGGTTTTCGAGGCTGTCGTTTGGTAACTTGAACCTTCAGCTTCCTCCACATATTTTCTATTTGATTAAGGTCTGGAGACTGGCTAGACCACTCCAGGACCTTAATGTGCTTCTTCTTGAGCCACTTCTTTGTTGACTTGGCCGTGTGTTTTGGGTCATCGTCATGCTGGAATATCCATCCATGACCCATTTTCAATGCCCTGGCTGAGGGAAGGAGGTTCTCGCCCAAGATTTGACAGTACAAGTGAAGTTGTCCGGTCCCCTTGGCAGAGAAACACCCCCAAAGCATAATGTTTCCACCTCCATGTTTGACGGTGGGGATGGTGTTCTTGGGGGTCATAGGCAGCATTCCTCCTCCTTTAAACACGGCGAGTTGAGTTAATACCAAAGATCTCAAATTTGGTCTTATCTGACCACAACAGTTTCACCCAATTCTCCTCTGAATCATTCAGATGTTCATTAGCATATTTCAGACTAGAGCTGCACAATTCTGGCTAAAATGAGAATCACGATTTTTTTGCTTAGTAGATAGATCATGGTTCTCTCACGATTGTCGCAGCGTAACATCATCTTTCACATTAAAACAAAAAAAATTGGGCCTAACTTTACTGTTTCGTTTTTTTTTTTTTTTTATTATTATTCATTGAAGTGTATTTTTTCCCCAAAAATTGCGTTTGAAAGACCGCTGGGCAAATACAGTGTGACATAAAATATTGCAGCAATTGCCATTTTATTCCTTTAGGCAGGGGTAGTGAATTAAAATTGAAGGAGGTCCAGTAATTCAAAAAAATTTTGACTGAGGTCCGAATCACAAGTCTGTGCCATGAAAAATTGTGTTTGCTTTCCTTTTTTTGGCGCAAGCCACGCTCTCTGGCACTTTTCTTACTGTTTCCTCCACACATCCCCATAAATCAGTTGCCACCATCAGAGTGCCCCTTACATCAGGTGTCCCCATCAGAGTGCCCCCTTACATCATGTTTCTTCATCAGCAGGCCCCCTTACACCTGGTGTCTCCCATCAGTGTGCCCCCTTGCATTATTTGACCCCATCGGAGTGCCCCCTTACATTATGTGCCCCCTTACATCAGGTGTCTCCATCACATCAGGTGTTCCCATCAGAGTGCTCCCATCAGTGTGCTCCTTTACATCAGGTGTTCCCATCAGAGTGCCTCTTTACATCAGGTTCTCCCATCAGCGTGCCCCTTTACATCGTGTGCTCCTTTACATCAGGTGTTCCCATCAGAGTGCCCCTTTACATCAGGTGTTCCCATCAGAGTGCCCCTTTACATCAGGTGTTCCCATCAGAGTGCCCCTTTACATCAGGTGTTCCCATCAGAGTGCCCCTTTACATCAGGTGTTCCCATCAGAGTGCCCCTTTACATCAGGTGTTCCCATCAGAGTGCCCCTTTACATCAGGTGTTCCCATCAGAGTGCCCCTTTACATCAGGTGTTCCCATCAGAGTGCCCCTTTACATCAGGTGTTCCCATCAGAGTGCCCCTTTACATCAGGTGTTCCCATCAGAGTGCCCCTTTACATCAGGTGTTCCCATCAGTGTGCCTCTTTACATCAGGTGCTCCCATCAGATTGCCCCCATCAGTGTGCTCCTTTACATCAGGTGTTCCCATCAGAGTGCCCCTTTACATCAGGTGTTCCCATCAGAGTGCCCCTTTACATCAGGTGTTCCCATCAGAGTACCCCTTTACATCAGGTGTTCCCATCAGAGTGCCCCTTTACATCAGGTGTTCCCATCAGAGTGCTCCTTTACATCAGGTGTTCCCATCAGAGTGCCCCTTTACATCAGGTGTTCCCACTACCTATTGCTATCATAGGGGATATTTACATTCCCCGAGATAACAATAAAAATGATAAAAAAAAAAAAAAAAAATGAAAGGAACAGTTTAAAAATAAGATAAAAAAGCAAAAAAATAATAAAGAAAAAAAAAAAAAAAAGCACCCCTGTCGCCCCCTGCTCTTGCGCTAAGGCGAACGCAAGCGGCGGTCTGTCGTCAAACGTAAACAGCAATTGCACCATGCATGTGAGGTATCACCGCGAAGGTCAGATCGAGGGCAGTAATTTTAGCAGTAGACCTCCTCTGTAAATCTAAAGTGGTAACCTGTAAAGGCTTTTAAAGGCTTTTAAAAATGTATTTATTTTGTTGCCACTGCACGTTTGTGCGCAATTGTAAAGCATGTCATGTTTGGTATCCATGTACTCGGCCTAAGATCATCTTTTTTATTTCATGAAACATTTGGGCAATATAGTGTGTTTTAGTGCATTAAAATTTAAAAAAGTGTGTTTTTTCCCCAAAAAATGCGTTTGAAAAATCGCTGCGCAAATACTGTGCGAAAAAAAAAAATGAAACACCCACCATTTTAATCTGTAGGGCATTTGCTTTAAAAAAATATATAATGTTTGGGGGTTCAAAGTTATTTTCTTGCAAAAAAAAATAACTTTTTCATGTAAACAATAAGTGTCAGAAAGGGCTTTGTCTTCAAGTGGTTAGAAGAGTGGGTGATGTGTGACATAAGCTTCTAAATGATGTGCATAAAATGCCAGGACAGTTCAAAACCCCCCCAAATGACCCCATTTTGGAAAGTAGACCCCCCAAGCTATTTGCTGAGAGGCATGTCGAGTCCATGGAATATTTTATATTGCGACACAAGTTGCGGGAAAGAGACAAATTTTTTTTTTTTTTGCACAAAGTTGTCACTAAATGATATATTGCTCAAACATGCCATGGGAATATGTGAAATTACACCCCAAAATACATTCTGCTGCTTCTCCTGAGTACGGGGATACCACATGTGTGAGACTTTTTGGGAGCCTAGCCGCGTACGGGACCCCGAAAACCAAGCACCGCCTTCAGGCTTTCTAAGGGCGTGAATTTTTGATTTCACTCTTCACTGCCTATCACAGTTTCGGAGGCCATGGAATGCCCAGGTGGCAAAAACCCCCCCCAAATGACCCCATTTTGGAAAGTAGACACCCAAAGCTATTTGCTGAGAGGTATAGTGAGTATTTTGCAGACCTCACTTTTTGTCACAAAGTTTTGAAATTTGAAAAAAGAAAAAAAAAAATGTTTTTTCTCGTCTTTCTTCATTTTCAAAAACAAATGAGAGCTGCAAAATACTCACCATGCCTCTCAGCAAATAGCTTGGGGTGTCTACTTTCCAAAATGGGGTCATTTGGGGGGGTTTTGTGCCACCTGGGCATTCCATGGCCTCCGAAACGGTGATAGGCAGTGAAGAGTAAAATCAAAAATTCACGCCCTTAGAAATCCTGAAGGCGGTGATTGGTTTTCAGGACCCCGTACGCGGCTAGGCTCCCAAAAAGTCCCACACATGTGGTATCCCCATACTCAGGAGAAGCAGCTAAATGTATTTTGGGGTGCAATTCCACATATGCCCATGGCCTGTGTGAGCAATATATCATTTAGTGACAACTTTGTGCAAAAAAAAAAAAAGTGTCACATTCCCGCAACTTGTGTCAAAATATAAAATATTCCATGGACTCAATATGCCTCTCAGCAAATAGCTTGGGGTGTCTACTTTCCAAAATGGGGTCATTTGGGGGGGGTTTGTGCCACCTGGGCATTTTATGGCCTCCGAAACTGTGATAGGCAGTGAAGAGTGAAATCAAAAATTTACACCCTTAGAAATCCTGAAGGCGGTGATTGGTTTTCGGGGTCCCGTACGCGCCTAGGCTCCCAAAAAGTCCCACACATGTGGTATCCCCGTACTCAGGAGAAGCAGCTGAATGTATTTTGGGGCCCATGGCCTGTGTGAGCAATATATCATTTAGTGACAACTTTTTGTAAATATTTTTTTTTGTCATTATTCAATCACTTGGGACAAAAAAAATAAATATTCAATGGGTTCAACATGCCTCTCAGCAATTTCCTTGGGGTGTCTACTTTCCAAAATGGGGTCATTTGTGGGGGTTTTGTACTGCCCTGCCATTTTAGCACCTCAAGAAATGACATAGGCAGTCATAAACTAAAAGCTGTGTAAATTCCAGAAAATGTACCCTAGTTTGTAGACGCTATAACTTTTGCGCAAACCAATAAATATACGCTTATTGACATTTTTTTTTACCAAAGACATGTGGCCGAATACATTTTGGCCTAAATGTATGACTAAAATTGAGTTTATTGGATTTTTTTTTATAACAAAAAGTAGAAAATATATCATTTTTTTTTCAAAATTTTCGGTCTTTTTCCGTTTGTAGCGCAAAAAATAAAAACTGCAGAGGTGATCAAATACCATCAAAAGAAAGCTCTATTTGTGGGAAGAAAAGGACGCAAATTTCGTTTGGGTACAGCATTGCATGATCGCGCAATTAAAAGTTAAAGCGACGCAGTGCCAAATTGGAAAAAGACCTCTGGTCCTTAGGCAGCATAATGGTCCGGGGCTCAAGTGGTTAAAATGCAAATCAATTTATAACTTTTTTGAAATGCGTTTTTCTGGATATTTTTGTTGTTCTGTCTCTCACTGTTAAAATAAACCTACCATTAAAATGATAGATCATTTCTTTGCCAGTGGGCAAACGTACAAAATCAGCAGATCAAATACTTTTTTCCCCTCACTGTAAAAACATTTTGCAACTAATTAGGTTAACCTCTTAACGCCGATGCCTCTGAGGTTTCTGATCCCGGGAGGCGGAGTGGGGTTTCTGATCATGTGACCACTATGATTGGCAGTTACAGCGGTCACATGATTGGTTAGCGCCTGATCACAAGTAGAGATCGGGAGCTTTCCGTTAGCTGCCAGTAACTGTGCCGGGAGCGCTGGCTGTGTGCTCTTGACATAGCTCTGTTTACATTCTGGTATGCATTAATGTGGCTTCTCTGCGTTAAGTCCCCACAACTTGCACAAAGAGGTTAATTGGTAATAGGGTAGTAACATGATTGGGTATAAACACCTTAGAGAGTCAGTGTCTCAGAAGAAAGCTTTTTAGAGGTCCATCAATCTGTGAAAAGGTACATCTAAAAATTGTCAAAGGTTCGGAATAATGTTCAACATAAAATTATAAAGACTTTAAATATATTATCATCTACAGTATATAAGATCAAAAGATTCTGGAGAAATCTGTGCAAGGGACAAGGCCGAAATGCAAGAAGGCCAGTTAAGAACCCGGACTGTTCTATGAAGCTATGTTGTGGTAATAGATCAGCATTGTTCTGCTGAGATATGCAAGGCCTTTCCTGAAGAAGATGCCATCTGCATGGAAGCATATGCTGCTCTAAAACCTGGATATATCTTTCAGCGTTGATGGTACCTTTCCAGCTGTGCTAGCTGTCAATTCCATATGCACTAATGCACCCCCATACCATCAGAGATTCAGGCTTTTGAATGGAGTGCCAAGAACAAGCCAGAAGGTCCTTTAGTCTGGAGGACAGAGCGGCCATGGTTGCCGAAAAAGAATGTCAAATTTAGATTTGTTTGACCACGTATGTTTTCCACTTTGCAACAGATCATTTTAAATGAGCTTTGGCCCAGAGACAGCAGCATTTTTGGATGATGTTCAGATATGGCCTCTGATTTCCATGATAGAGATTTACCTTGCATTCTTGCATGGCAGGTGGTGTTCAGACAGTGATTTTTTGGAAGTATTCCTGAGCCCATGCAGTGATGTAGATCATCTGTTTTCAATGCAGTGCCGTCTGAGGACCCGAAGATTATGGTGTGTTTTTGGCCTTGTCCCCTACACACAGAGATCTCCCCAAATTCTTGGATTCTTTTGATATTATGTACTGTACTATTTAAAGTCTACTCAAATTTACATTGAGAAACATTCTGAAATTGTTTTACAATTTTTAGATGCAGCTTTTCAGATTGGTGAACCTCTAGAGGTCCATTACTTCTGAGACACTCAGACCCTCCAAGATGTATGGCAGAGAATTTCATAAATCCACTCCATTAATGATGTGAGGCTCGGCCATCATTCCCCACATACAAACAAAAGCTGTTTACACCAGGTGCCAGGTTTTAAGGCACTAGAAGTGAGTGTAATTCTGTATTCTATTAAATGTTATGGCGTGGTTTAAACGCTATGAAATTCTCTTCCTGTCATCCTTCCTCTTGAATGAGTATATTGTGTATGCTGATTACTACTTGAGCAAACCAAGAAGTAGAGACTCATCAGGGGAATGCCCCACAAGCACTTTGACCATACTAGAGATAGATGTCATCTACATTTGAGTACGTGTGGCACCAATAGCACTGTGGAGTTGAGCACAATATATGTTCATAAGGACCACTGGCACTTTACTTTATCACATTGGGACTGTCCTAAGCAGGACTTTAACATTGTTTGCTATTGGTTTATATGATATCTGATATTTTATCACACACTACATATTATTTTTTTTTTTTTTTTTTTAGAATATTTGTGACATGCATGGTTTAGTTATGGTTTTATAGTAAAATCTCCAAAAAGAAGGTAGCATTATATTGCCAGTGTGGACTGGATACCATTGCATACTGTCAAGTTTTCAGGCCTAATGGGGCACCCCAATGCTGAGCTTCTTTGACAGAATGCACATTATATTTAGTGTACTGTAAAATGTGGAGATGCACCGAAATTTCAGTTGAAAATGGTGTTATCAGCATTTTGCCGATTTAAAAGAAATGATAATAGCTCCGAAATCGCACACACTTTTTCAATGCTTTTTATAGTTTTTTTTTTTTTTTTTTTTTTTTTTTTTTTGTGTAGGTCATGACTCAAAAACCACATAAACAATGTAACACATGTTTTTCAATGCATTTCAATTGGGAGGTGTTTTTGTTTTTTTGTTTTTTTTGTTTTGTTTTTTCTACCAAAAATGCAGCAAGCAAGATTCTTAACACCACAACAGAAGCACAACGGACCAGTTGCATAGAATTTAACCACTTGCTGCCCGCCATATAGCAAAATGATGGCTGCAAAGTGGTTTCAATATCCTGACTGGGCGTCATATGACATCCTCAGGATATTAAGCCGCTGCGTGCCCTGCGGCGATCGTTGTTGCGGCGTGTCAGTCTAACACACCGCAACACCGATCTAGGTAAAGAGTCTCTGACGGAGACTCTTTACCACGTGATCAGCCGTGTCCAATCACGGCTGATCACAATGTAAATAGGAAGAGCCGGTGATCGGCTTTTCCTCACTCGCGTCTGACAGGCTGCTCTCCTGACAGGGGGGTCTGTGCTGATTGTTTATCAGCACAGCCCCCCCCTCGGATCCCACCCAGGACCACCAGGGAAGCCATCCACACTGGACCACCAGGCATGCCCCCTAGACCCCCAGGGAAATACTAATCTGTGCCCAGGCAGCTGCCAATCAGTGCCCACTCACAATGCCTGCCAGTGCCACCAGGGATGCCTATCAGTGCCACCCATAAGAACCCATTTTTGCAGCCTTTCAGTGCCACCCATGAGTGCCCATCAGTGCTGCATATCAGTGCCGCCTACCAGTGCCCATCGTTGGTGCCCGTCAGTGCCTACTCATTGGTGCCACCTCATCGGTGCTGCCTTATCAGTGTCCATCAGTGAAAGAGAAAACTTACAGTACTTATTTACAAAAAATTTTAACAGAAACAAAAGCAAAACTTATTTTTTTCAAAATTTTCGGTCTTTTTTTATTTAGCAAAAAATAAAAACCGCAGAGGTGATCAAATACTACCAAAAGAAAGCTCTATTTGTGGGAACAAAATGATAAAAAATTCATTTGGGTCCAGTGATGGATGTCCGCGCAATTGTCATTCAAACTTTGAGTTTGGGACAGCACTGAAAGCTGAAAAATGGTCTGGGCAGGAAGGTGTATAAGTGCCTGGTATTGAAGTGGTTAAAGGAATACATTTCCCTTGCATTAAAGGTGCCAATAATGTCCGACAATACATTCATATTCATTTAAATTCATGATATTAACTAAAAAGTTGAATATAATAGTTATATATAAATATAATATACAATGGAACCTCGGATTGCGAGTAACGTTCTTAACGAGCGTTCTTTTTTTTTAAAAAATCCTGACTCGGTTTGCGAGTGTTGTCTCACAAAACGAGCAGGATTCAAGCCTCTGCGGTGTGCAGTACCGCATTTGGCCAGAGGTGCGGGGGCGCTGGTGACACTCTGAGCCGCATGGAAATACTCCGTTCCCAAGTGTCTCAGAGTCTCTCTGGGGCCGCCCCCACCTCTGGCCACATGCGATATTGCATGCAATAGAAGTCAATGCGGAACAAATTATCTTCGCTTCCATTGACTTCTGTGGGGAAACTCGCTTTGATATGCTTTGGATTACAACCATTCTCCTGGAATGGATTA